>NC_073746.1:53600081-53900081 GCF_029784135.1 Toxorhynchites rutilus septentrionalis
CGGGATAACGTTCTTGCACACGAATCCCGCGAATCTATCCTCATTTTACACCTGGAAATGCAATGTTCCTCATAAGCATACCGTGTTGTCTCATCTTCCAAACAGTCTCAATTTCCGAACACTATTTTTAATAATAAATTTACTAAATTTTAACGTTATAAATAATTGAATAACGAAAACACAGACATTCTTTGAAGTATAGGCTTCATTTTGGTATCATTTACGGGTATCGACACAGTCTATAATTTATAATATTAGACATTTGCAAAAAAGTGACAGTCAAAACCAATTATAAAATGTTTGCGTTAGCAAGTTCTGTGAAAAACAAGCATCGTTGATTTTTTAGTTTTTGTAGTTGTTTCAACTATTTTTTTTTGTTGTTTTCATGTTAAGTGCTAATAAATGTATGACCCTACAATAAATGTGTAAAGAATAATATTTTATGCAGAAATCTTCATTAAAATTAATATTGAAGTAGTATTCGGAATATGAGTCAAGTTTCTACGCATGATTCAAATTCCGAACACTTAATTTTCAAATGTAAATTCACTGAACTTTAATGTTATAAATAATTGAATAATCAAAACCCTGAAATTCTTTGGGTTATAGCCTTCGTTTTGACATCATTTACAGGTATCGATACAGCCTATAATTTATAATATTAGACATTTGCAAAAAAGTGACAGTCAAAACCAATGATAAAATCTTTGGGTTAGCAAATTCTGTGAAAAACAAGCATTGTTAGTAGTTCAGTTTTGTAATTTTTTCATTTTGTTTGTTGTGCTGGAAATGGTAAGAATCTCCAATAAATGGATGAAATAAAATGATATTTTATGCAGAAATCTTTATTAAAATTAGTGTTCGGAACATGAATCAACTTTCTACGCATGATTCAAATTGCGAACACTTCATTTTTAATATATATTCAAATCCCTGACATTCTTTGGGTTATAGACTTCATTTTAACGTCATTTACAGGTATCGATACCGACATAGCGCCCTTGGTCCCGAACCAAGTAAACTATAAGAAACAAATACAATCAATAATTACAAAAGCAAAATCCAATTTTTTGAGAGCATAACATTTTTCCAAAAAATACTAGTTAATTGACTTTTATTTGATATATTGATCATATGAATCGGCCCAGTAGTTTAAAAGTTATGATTTAAAAAAATGCATTTTTTGCTGTTCGGAATTTGAGACATAAGTGATTAAACATATTTTTAGTTTTTCACCATGAATATGTATTTCTAAATCAATTTTATTGTAGTCAAATAAAAAAGAAGGCTCTATTGTATCCAAAAATCAAATTAACTTCGCGAAAGAGTACTAATTTGAGTAATGAGACACTGTTTAATGGCCATCAAAGCTTAAGTGTTCGGAATATGAGACAAAACTCGAACGAGAGAAAATAATGTTTTGCGTCATTTCCCATCATTGACAAACATTTTTCAGAAGCCTTCAATGGCTTTTCAAAATGCTTATTTCGTTGGGGTAATTTGTTTTGTATTTGAAAATTAAATCGTCTTCCTAGAAAATCCGGCCTGTTTTGACTGGGACTGTGCTATTGAGCAGATACCTTTATAATGGTTGGTTGGTTAGAAAGTGCATCGTTTTCGTGTAGTTTATCGTGAATGAGAAAACAAATCATTTATATGGCCCTGCTATGGATAACTTAGTTTACGAAGTGAATTATTGCACCTGAACACGAAAGCGTTTGAGCAACATTGGTTAATGGCTCCGATATAATGAATTTTCCGAGTCACAATATCTCATCGATATTCATATCGGAAGAGCTCGAGTCGCAACAAATTATCTTTCTTCCAGATTTCCCAGAGAATTCATATATCTCCTATGTCTGCGAATTACGCTACCTTCGTGAATTATTCAATTTTGCCTCGTTTTGTTACAACGCCTGTACATCTCAATTTTGTACATCCCTTCATAACGGAACCGAATGCCTAAATCAAACATACAAGGCGTATAGATTTATGATGGAATGAACACTCAGAATGGCATAATTAGATCCATCCAACATACCTCTGGAGCCCAGCTCCCGCAGCGGAGCGTGAGTGCAATAATATTCAGTGCTACCGGTGGCACGCAGTACTAAGGTGTCTTTCTTTTGAAAAAAGAAACCCCTGAACTCAATGAATCAGGATGATAATTATCATGCCAAGGGGAGTAAAGACGCGTCCACATTACGTCGAGCGGCCTTGACCGCCTGGTAAAGCCGACTAAATGTGGACGTCAGTCTTCCATGTTTCACAAAAAACACTGCGTCCGGAATAAACATGTCCACGCTGCTGTTCACAGTTTTGTGTTTGAGTACAAACATGATTTTTTCGTACCTATGTTAGAAAATGTGACATGTTTGTATTCGTGGTATGTTTAGACATACGATGTTTAATCCCAATGTTTCACATGATGTTCGAACATGGTGTACAGTTTCTCTTGCATTTTCACCCAAAGCACCGGCAGTGCGTAGAGTAGAAGAAGCGAATCGGACACCACACCACCACCACTCGACGCGTGGTGTGTTGGTATGTTGACATGGAAAAAATGCTTTCCTTTCATGACAATGGGTGCTTCATCAAAAATATTGGGCAAATAAAATAAACCTCTTTTTCTGTTCTGAACAAAATAAACATCAATTGATATGAGAGTTTTTCACATTTGATATCATTATTTAGTGCACGCATCAATTTATATATTGAATTCATGTAACATTCGCTATTATTAGCTATTTGAACAAGTACTAAAATTGAATTATTCAGCAGTGACATGTTAGGCGTGACGCTAACCACTCGACCACAGGAGCAACAATTTTGGCTGGATCTTTGAATACAAATGGCCAATACTGCTTGTTCGCGACGATCGCGACCCGAGCTATAAAACGAGCGGAGAAGAGGAGAAGAAAGGATGATGCAATCGCATGCACACATAGCATATGTAGTGCAGTGTAAGTGTAGCTTTTAGTTTATTCCTTCATTCAGTTTGTGATAACATCGAGAAATTAATGGTCTGTTTTAGTAGCTGAAATTTCTCTGCTGTGTGCCGCTGAAGGTTGCATCTAAAACTAATTTTTGGGTATTTATTTTTTTGGTCAGCATTTGTACGACGTCGCCCGCTATGCAGTCGGCTCCCCAGACTTTAATTGCCAACATGCACGCAAAAAAAAGAAAGCTTCTTTCTATTCAGAGAATGTTTTCTTTGAACGAAACCAAGGATTATTTCATCAGACTTGCAAAATGTGCATGAACGATCTATAAACTTTTACTTAGTCGCCGCAATACATACACACACTCTTTACAGATACACGGGCCGAAGGTTGTGCAGTCCACTGATGATTCAACAAGAGCCAAAGGTTGTACCGCTCATGACAACTCTACACGAGCTGATGATTGCGCCGGCTAGTGATCATTCTATCCTGGATTCCTCGAGTCGAAAAAGACGCACCACGCTAGATATGAGGTGCAGACTAGGGGGTCGTTGCTGATTAACGGTCAGCTGCATCCCAATAGGAAGTATCCCATGTCGGGCACACGTACAGAGCACTAAAGACTGCAACATCCCAATTATGAGAACACTTGTAATACTAACCTCGAGCCAACCGCGAGTAATCGGTTGCGTATTACTAACATAGTTGTAAGCAAACATTGTCAAAATATTGAACTCCCGGCCCCATTAGGCTGACGCCATATGAGCCTTAATATAAATATATATTTTGGTGCATGAACTTATAGCCTCTTAGTTCGTGCAATTTTTGAAATGCGAGCTAAATTTCAAGTTCGTTTCTGTGAAAAAGTATTCTACGAAGAAATGTTTTGGGATGAATAATTTCTTTCCGTGTATGAAAAGAAACGAAACGAAAGCAATGAATACTGCGACATCGGGTGATATGTTTCTACATGATGTTATTGAATTATAAACATCCTGTTTGTTTTCACTTGTCTATGTTTGTGTATCATTGTTCGTGTTGGGGATAGACACTCAACACTAGCGAGAATCATGTTCGAATTCAAACAAAAACATGGAATTTTCACATCGCGTGGACATGTGTAAGTGTTTTTCGGAAGACTGGTGGACGTACCGCCCGGGCTTGCCGACGTGCCGAAAACCGACTCGAAACAAACCGAACCCAACCCGAAACAAGTGGGGCCGGTTCGAGAAAGTCGAACCAAAACAAAACGAAGTAAATTAGCGTTGACGACATTGTGCTTCGTGTGTTCGTGACGGCTTCGTACATCCGGTGGGGCTTCGGCTTCGTGCACCCAATGTGGTATCCACATTACATAACGAACCGAATATGCCGCCTGGTACAGGCCGATCGGCATCATTCGGTATAATGTGGACGCGCCTTAAGACATCCGTTCGGCTTGTCGAGAGAAAATATCTGCCGGCACTGGGTGATTGAAGCCGTACAAGGGTGGCGTGAAGAAAAACAGGATTATGAACAGTGGAGATAGGATGTCTCGAAAGACGAACGAACAGTCGTTCACGACTCTTTGGTGTTATTTCTTGGGGAGCAGTTTGTAGTTGGGAGTGGCTAGATACTAATTATTTAGTATTTTACCGGGGACAGTGAACAATTAAGTGGAAGTAAATTGTTTCCTTGCGGTCAAACACACTGACAATTTTTCCTGTCGAAATTGTAGCTAATTATCAATAATATGAAATTAGTCTTCATTCAGCGATATTTGAAGGTAAGTAGCTTACCTTCAAATTTGTCTCTAACTTCCAATACATTCGGGGTGGAAAGTGATCACACTCGTTCAATCTCAAATTCATACGATGAATGGTGTGCGGATGTGACGAAGTTTATATGGCAGTATGTCTATGAAATGCCGTTTCTTCACTCAAGCAATCCGTATTTTCAAATTTTTTCTCAACCAAAATCCTTCCTCTTGAAAGATCATGGGAATAAACAGTCGAATGTCGCTCAGCAGACACTTGTCTGTTACGAAGACAGGATTTTATATGATGATAAATTATTGTTTGACATTCTGAGATGGGAAAATCGTTTTGTTCTTTCGTTTTCTTCCTGTTCCGAAAGATACTCATGAGACAAGCTTTCTAGTTTTGAATATTCACCGGATTTTTAGTCTGCCGCATCTGCTCATCTCTTCTTCAATCTTTTAATCAACTCGAAATTAACAAAATTTGAATTTTTTTCTCTGCTCTGTCACTTAATCCGCGTCTCGTAAGACATTTTATAATAATTTTATCATCATTTGCCTATGGTTCCTTCGGAGAAAGGCGCACATCTGTTTGGATAACTTTTTTTTTGTGCCAGCTTCAATGTGAAATTCGCAATTTTAGCAACAGCATTTTTTTGAAGAGATTGGGAATTTGGATAGCCTTGATACAATAAATATGTTGTGGGTTCAAAATAAAGATTTTATTGCAAAAAAAATAAATAAATGAAAATTGTTCTTTTATTATTGTTAAAAAAAATATCAATAAAATTATTCAGATTTTCTATTGATGAAATCATGAACTTTTCTTTGAATACCTCCAGCATCAGTTTTCAAACGTTCCGCAGGATAACCTGATCACTCATTTAATTCTATCATTTCCTAATCTCTGCCATTCTATCTCACCTTATCACTTATTGAGGTCATTTTGACAAATTCGAACCCGTTGTTACGGTAGGACTGAAGCGTTTCTCTGCAGTTAGACAAATCTGGCCAATATTCACAGGATCCTTGTATGTATAAAAATGTATGGTAGCACGCGTTTTTCATGTGCTCTTCCTTATAAATCTTCTAGTTCAGAGCCTGATTTGGAACTCTGTTTTGTTGAATATCGTTTAGTTTCCAACGTTGGTGTTCATTTTTTTTCCTTCGGCTTCTATCTGTCACAGACAGTTTTTTTTTATTTGAGTGCATCGTAACTTCCCAAATATTTTAGTAACATTCTCAAAAAATTTTAGTATCGACTAGTAAGAGTGCCGTAGTAAAATAATGAGTAGTGCGTAGAGATTCTTATTGAATCAAGCTTTAGTTCCCTAATCCCATATGAAAAACATCTTTGAATTGAAATGATTGTATTCACATTTTCTCATCAATTTTCTTCAATAATTGGAAAACATATAAATCAAACAAAACTTCTATTTTCAGTATTGCTATTCAAGTTCTATCCGAGTCAACAGTGTATGGCACTTCTAGAAATGTATTCTCCACCTTGAGTTTTAAGGAAATTGTAAAGGAAATTTGTAACATCGAAATTTTTTGTCGATGCCAAATGACTTAAAAATGCATGAAACGTCGAGATCTGGTGTCACCTCGAAAAAACATTTTTGGCCGAAAATCGACCTTTTTGGAATTTTTGAAGGTATGGAAAAAAAACTATCGAATTTAAAGAACCGACTATCACGAACCAGACCCAAAAAAATTACCTGTGTTTTGATTTTTTTATCCTCGAAAATCTTTCAAGGGGGGATAAAGGAAAATTCGAAAATCGAAATTTTTTTTTCGATGCCAAATGACTTAAAAATGCATAAAACGGAAGATCTGGTGTCATCTCGAAAAAAAAATTTGGCCGAAAATCGAAATTCGAAAATTTGGGTGCTTTGAGGCACCTCTAAATCATGTCCGATTGAGCTGAAATTTTGCACAGATCATTTTTTTTAGCCAATAAATCAAATGTACATGGTAGGTTTTTGAAATTCGATGATGATTTTTTTTTCCATACACCCATTGCCACCCTAATGTACAAAAACATCGTATTTTTTGTGTATGGAAAAAATCCTGCAGAATACGAATCAAACTATCATTTGTCAATTGCTTCAGAAGACATACGAATTACTGCCATTTTAAATTTTGAACCGAATCGTCTGCACTATGCCCATGATAAGTAGCAATCTAGACGGAGAATTGCAGTGATCCAATTTCGCTTTAGAGAGATAATCAATTTCTCACTAATTACCAGATAATCTAATTTTCAAAAAAATATTTGCAATGCAGAATATAATCCAATTCAATACGGTATAAAAATCTAGCTAAGAGTTTGGCTCCTTCAATCCTATCCTAACCCTGTAAAAGCCTGTAATTCGTTTATATTAAAAAAATCAATGTGAAATGCCGAAGCAAAAAGGACTCCAGTTTAACTGCTCATTTCGCAACGACGAAATACAATATCGTCATATGTAATGATGCGAGTCATTTTAATCTGTATGAGAACAGTACACCAGAAATCAGAATAAAATTGTTGAAAGTTTAATGAAAATTCTATAAATTACATAATATGTATTTCTACCTAAAGTTATAATTATAATAAAAAAAACAGTACCAGGCATAATTTTCGTCCGATATTTTCCACCATTTTCGAAAATGTGTTTTTGTATATTTTGAAATGAAATAAACATCTGATAAGAAAAAGTCAATTTTCATTCTTAATATTTACTGCATAACTGGTGTGCAACAAAAATGATAATGGATTGACAGGTGGGGTACGAAAATTTTGAAAACAAATATTTTGAATGAAAACTAACTTTCTCGCATAAGTTTTTATGTTGAAAAATCGTGAAAAAAATTAATACTTTCGATTGCTTTTTTACACGTATACTTTCATTATTGTTGTCCCTGTGTCCCTGTCCCTGACCCGTTTGGTCAGTCATACTATTCGTTCATTGAGTATAAAATCGGTTTATGATTTCAAGAGCTTTTTGGCTCAAAATATAATGGTAGTATTTTTTTTTTACTTTTGATTATCATTTCTTTGTTTCTTTCATATGTATTTCAAATTCAAAGCAATTAACACGTTGAGCGCTAGAGAACGACAGCTTTTTGTTAGGAAGCGTTGATCATTGGGACTGCCAGTTACAAAATTCTAGTATTCTAGTCTGATTTTTTTTAAGTATTCAAGAATAAACCCAAGTTTTTTTTTAAACTGGCGTACACTATATCATAAGTTCTACTGAACTGATTTATGTCGGTTTCATATGAATACAATCTGTATGCATCTCTCCATCGCATTTAGAAGCGAATGGAGTGCAACGTTTAATGCCTGTTCAAAACAAAGAATGGAATGGAATTATTATCGCATGAACCAATCAAGATATTTTTAAAAAATGAGGAAACGTCAAAGAACGTTATAAACAGCTTTTTTTTCTTTAAAAGGTCGCCATTTCGTAAAAAAATGTTTTTGTCTTGTCCGATGTTCATGCGATAGCGGCATCTTTATTGATTCAAAATCTGTCCGATTTTTCGTTTCAGACAACCAAAAGGGCTGGAATCGTGTACGCAATGGCACAACTTTTTTTTAAACACCCTCACTAAATCAGCTTGTTAATTATGAATATTTTTTTCCGTTCAATTTTTCTTTCATCGTCAGAAGATGGATAAACCAATAATGATATAATGAATAGTACAAATATTTTTTTTGTTTTTAAAAAAAGCATCCGAAAGTCATGCCTCTTCACAAGAATACCCCCTTAAGGGCCTCTTGAAATGGATTGGAAAAAGAATTTACCAATCCAAATATATATTTACCTACTACTTCGCTCAGATATGTATGATATTGGTTTCACACCGAATTGCGATGACGTATGAGAACACCAGATGCGTGCCTGCATTAATTTATTCTCTAAAGATCTGTAGGCCCGAATACGTATTCGATATGGAAAATTGATTTTGATTTTCATTCACAATTTTTATGTAAAAAGTACTTATTCCACCTGAGAATCCAATGCGCGTCATAATGAATGTTCGTATTTTTATAATTGATAGAACTGCAGAACATAACGGTTTGACATTAACTACAGATAAATTAAATTTTTTGCATCATACGCACAATTACTCATCTTGCAGAATTGGGATGTTTTTCAGAATTAGTAACAATTCTGTGAATTTCGTTAATTTTATCACCTTTCATGAGATTTTACATGGAGATACAGACCAAGAGCTAATCACTTCACCCTCCAGAGGAATTCTGTATTTTTTGGGTTTATTTGTAGGAGAATTCAACGGGTTTTAGAGTCAATACTGCGAAGATGGTGTATCTAGAAGCGCACGAAGCGAGAACATAAACGTAAGCTAGTTTTTTTTTCATAAAACAATGATTACCACTTTGGCTCGTTCGACAACGTATAGCAATATCAGAGCATTGAATCTACCTGACTCTCAATGTTACGATTGCAAGACATAAGGAAAATAAATAAAAATAAACGGCAGCCTACTCCTTGTTCCGGGACGACTTAACTAGGTTAAACAAAAAGTGATTAATTCATCTAATCGTTTTCGTGTTACCCTTCATTTAATCCTCTATTGCATGCTCACTGATCATTACTCAGTCAATTAGATTTTTCAAATGTTTCATAACACATTTTACCAAACAGCGTCGCTACACTTGATTCCTTCCACCTTTGCATGCTCCATGACTATTTCTCAGTAATTTAAAATTTTCAAACATTTAGTCACACACTTTACTGAATACCTTTGTGCCGCAGAATGAAGTCATATTAAAACTCATTGCGCTAGATTGTGCGCCATTCAAATGAGGGCTCTAATCACGCACCCATTAGCCGCTGAACAGCTCAATTTACGTGGACAAAGAAGTCGATCGGTCGCTGTAAAGTTAGCCTCATATTTCATTCTAATAACGGAGTCACGTACCGACCGCCACTACGTGATTCCCTGCAATTAATTAATCGAGGAAAGTTTCCAGTCCATCAGGAAAAGGGTTTTTTGGTGATTGTATGTATATTACTCCACCACAAAAGCTGTCTCGAACGGAATGGTGTTGTCATAGCGAAGAAGTTGAGTTGAATTTTGATGGTCAATTATGTTGTCAAAGCAAAATTTTCAAAATGGCTTATTTTCGTGGACTTTAAGGGGGTATTCTAGTCTAGAAATCTGAAAAAATCGAAATTTTTTTTTTACCATATTTCTGTAGTTTAGGCATTCAAGAATATACTCTAGAAAGGACTTATCGAAAATCCTATTATTTACCTAGTTAGAGCCATCTTAGTGATGTGGTATCTAACCTGTTACGGCCATCACAATGAACTTCAAACGCGTTTCTCTCGGAACTAGTTTTTTTCTAACTGGCGTACACGATATCTCAAGTTCTACTGAACCGATTTATGTCAAATTTATATGAAAATAATCTGCATACATCTCTCTATCGCATGAACCAATAAAAAATTATAACTTTTTAATTTTACTATTTTAAAAAATCGGTAAACGCAAAAAAAACGTTTTAAACAGCATTTTTGTTTTCAAACGGCCGCCATTTTGTTAAAACCCATGTTTTTGACTTGTCCGAGGTTCATGCCATAGCGACATCTTTACTGATTCAGAATCTGTTCGATTGTTTTGTTTCAGATAACCAGAAGGACTGGAATCGTGTACGCCATGGCACAACTTTTTTTTGAACACCCTCACTTCACCAGCATGTAACTATTCTAATTATGAATATTTTTTTTCCGTCCTATTTTTGTTTTATTGTTGAAAGATAGATAAACGAATAATGATATAATGGATACTAAAAATATTCTTTGTTTTATTTTTACGGAGTTCGAAAAAACGTCCGAAATTCGTGTCTCTACACTAGAATACCCCCTTAAAGAACTGTAAATCTATGTAAGGATGAAACAAAGCTGTCCGAAAATGAACCGCAATTATAGCAATCGAAGGTAAGATGAAATTTTTTGAATTTTTTACTCTCAGAGGAGATTCACACGTTGCTGCTGCTTCAAGCTTAGAAAATATTTCTTCTATATTAAATTCATTGACTCACTGACACAAAGTTATGAAAAACGATAATCAAATTACCTTACACGAATCTGTTCTACTCCGTTTGGATGACATAATTAAGTGGCAGCTCTCGACCGAGAAAAATAATTCAGTTTCACGAGCGAAGTTTCATCGTTCCGATACGAACTTATTTCTCATGTGTAGACTATTAAGTCTACACAGGGATTTATCAACAAAAACTTTGTTCAGAAAATCAGACTTGAAACGATTAACAAAAAACACTCAGCTCAGAATGGTTCATCAGGACGGCGATTACATTGAGTAGCCGAATACAAATATTAGATGGGACAGATGTCTGCGTGGTAGAACTTTGAATCAAGGTCGTTTCCTTCCGAAAGAAAAAAAATGATTTTGTAGACTTTTTTTCTTATCAGGCAAGATGTTCTCGGCTGCCACAAATTGCGCGATCCAACTTTTCGACACTTGCCCTGTTTCACTCACTTTATCATCCAACGGATGCGTGTTTTTGTTTGCCAAATAATTCCTTCATCGAGAATTGATGTGAATGAAACATGACGAGAAAACTAGACAAACTCAGGTTAGAAGGTAAAACTTTCCCTATAAATACAAACAAGAGCATCGATGCGTAGAGCAGAACTTTTCTGGGGTCCTTTTGTTTTCCGTTCCGCGGTTCGAACCGCAAAGCAGAAATCCTATATTTGTTTTCTGCTATTTATTTCCATATTTCCGGCATCAGGAACCTTGCGAAAGTTATTTGCACACTTAAATTCCATGCGAAGAAACTGGCAATCTCGGCGGAAATGACAAAGCGCCGGAGCGTAACTAATCACAATCCGTGCAATCCTTGGCACATCTGACACATTAATTAACATCATCGATGCTAATAGAGAGCTTTCTTCGTGGCGCAAAGAGCATCGATGACTTCCTTCTGTCCTTCCGTTAGCGGAGCAGAGCTGAACAGCATGTTTCCGTTGCGGTTCGATATGCTGCGGATAGCCACCTGCTCAGGTTGCGAAAGTTTTCAAATTAGTTTACTTTTGGAACACTTTGAATGATGGCTGATGATATGAGCTATGGATGTGGAACCTTTTCAAGACAAATCTTTGCAAGCAAGCTGCCGGGATTCTTCCGATGGAATATGCCTGGGATTGATTCGTTGAATCCAATCAAGATTGTTGTTTCTTTGGAAGCTCTAATGGGGCTCTGGGGGTATTCGGTTTGGAAATTGGAGAATTGTTTTATTAAGTTTTTGAATCAAATTTGGTGGTTAAATCAATTTGGATATAGGAGAATAATGTGTTTCAATTGGAATTGAATTATGTTTGCCATTACAAGAGATGATGAATAATTGATATGGAATAGTTTTGGCATAAGTCAGCGATTTATTTTTCGTTCACATAGAAACATTAGAAACATATTCGAAACATAGAAACATGGAAACATATTCGTTATGAAGAGTTGGTACAAAACGTTCTAATTTTCATATGTTGCTTAACAAAATCAACTGTTGAAAGGATTTTCTTAAACATTACGGTTAATAGTTGGTATCCATAGTATCGCAAAACAGTTGCAATGGCATTGGATTAGCAAAATAATCATGTTTTTCCATTTAACACCTATCACATTTAATTCAAAAATATGTGAAACAAGTTTATCTGGAAGAATTTTCGGGTTTACCCTCATTTTTCATAAGATACATTCTTCGGTCGGAAGGATTCACGAACCAAAAGTTTTCATAATCCATTCAAAAGTATCCACCTCATCGTTAAAAAGTTCAACTACTGCTTAAAACAATGCAGAAGTTGGGTTATTCTCAAAATTTCTAATGTCAACCCCACAAAGGACAATTCAATGTAAACGTAATCCTTGTCCCAAAGTGTCACATCTCTCACCCAACAATTATCTTCATTATAAAGTGTACAAGATACCCCCCGGGGGTCTCCGTAGCCACATTGGTTGCGCGTTCGCTTAGTAAGCGATCGATCGTGAGTTCAAAACTCAGGGCCCTCATTGACCATCTTTGTGTTGTTACAGAATAGCTACGTCCACGCAACAATCATCAGCGATGGAGATCGATTCACGGTCGAATAAAGATCGATTCGTCCATACAACTGCTCTGCTCTGCAAGACACATCGGGCTGCTGTTCTATAAATAACTCAACAATGATCAATCAACTGTCTCCGCTGTCCAGTCTAACTGGATAATGGAAGAACAGATAGAAAACTCTTACGCCTAAATGGCTACTGTGTAAATGTGTACCATATGCAATGTTATAGTAGGGAATAGTCTCTAACGTCGAAAAATGGCAACTGTGTAATGTGCTAATTATAGATATGATAAACATGTGACATGTACACGATTAAAATTCGGCTCTGTTACAGCTAAAATGCTAATGAGCCTAAAATAAACAAAAAGGGATAAAAAAAAAAAAAAAAGATACCCCCGGTCGGAACAGTTTTCGCTTGGCTTCGTAGTGAGAAAATTTACTGCACAATAATTTTCCGTACACAAAGCCTTATCTTTCGTCACCTCCTGTCACACCTACTCAGGTACTCAAGAATGCCGCCTCAACTGCTGGCTTTTTCGGTGACCCTTTTTCTCAGTTCCCCTTAACGACTGTTGAGCAATGGTGGTTATTCTTCTCCCCCTCCCCCAACTTGAATAACAGTCATTTCCTGCTTTTTTCCGCGATATCCGACGAGGACCGAGGCTTGAGGAACTCTAAGAAGTCGAACAAAAAAAAACAGCATTTCCGCGCTGCTTTCCATCCTGAACAGAATTCGGTTGGGAAGGATAAAAGCTCCGATAAAGGTTCTCCTCATAATGGGTCGAATGGGCAAGCGACGATAGGCCTAACAGCAGAAGATATATTATTTTTCTCACTTCTTTCGTGGACGGTTGAAGTTGGGGATCAAGCAAAAAAATATAGAAATTTTTCGTAGCGTTATCTAGTACTTCAATGCCAATCCCAAAAGAATTGAAATATATGCTGATTTTAGTAGAACTCTCATTACGAAAAAATAGCGAAAATGGTGTCGATATCCCAAAAATAATAAATTGAAGCAGGTCTCAGGTCTCGCATAACATGAAAATGGCACTAATATTTATTACATCAAGTATTTAATCGCTTCAATCACTATTTAATGCTAATGCATCATTATACCAATATTTAACGCTAATGCCAAGTTATTTTGATAGAGAAATTTTTGTCATTAGTTCACATCACCCAACTAACAATTACCCCTCCTCTAATTGAACGGAATATTTCCCGCGCTTGTTTTCCTCGAAGAGCAATTTAATTCGCAGCATTAAAAAAATAAACGAATTAAGATAATTGGTTTTCACCGATTATCCGATGCACACTCGTTCGCTGCCCTTCACTGCGCATATCATCAGCAATGAATTATTTCGCACCATCTCAACCAGACAATATGGTTGTAGTTTTACCGCGTGTCGGTTCCACGTCTGGCAAAAAAATTTAATATTTATGAACTATGGAACAGACTTGACAACTATAGATTCAAACTCGACAGGCCATTGGCAGCATCATCTCAAATTGCAGTGAAACTCTGTGGGTGTAGAAATCTTGGCCTCTTGAATTCTAAAAAAAAGTCTACACGTCTTTATGAAGAAAATACGTTATTTATCATCTGAATATATATGATCGCCTTCAAAATACGTTGGGAATAAAGAAAGCGAAATTATAACTCGAACGAAATAATGGTTTCGAACGAATTGCAAATCCGGCGGAATGCAGAACAGGTTTACATATTAAAAATCACCGAGCAAAAAAAAAGCTCACTTGTTCTAAATGTAAACAAACTAAATGACAGTCATATTCAACTGAGGATAGTCGGGGGATTATGAGGCCATCGGTCTTCGCATTCAATTTCAAATGAAATGATTTTTGCTTCTTCCAGCAGTTTCTCTGTCAACATGAATAAATAGTCATTCGGACGTTTTCATTGCTAACTTCTCTACGGCGCTCCGTACTTATTTCATTGTTCACCGTCAAATGGATGTCAATGCATTTTGAAGTGACTCCTTCCAAATTGAATTCGTTTCTCTCTCACATGTACATGTATCGATGCATGTATCGATGTTTGAGTTCACGGTGGGCATGTATGGCCAAAATCGCATCGAAATTCGTTCAACAATACTCATTCACAGATAAAACTCACCCTTCTATTCTCCGTTTATGCCTCGCTTTATTTGAGACAGAAAACATTGCCCTACCATCTTCGCAAAGTTAATACTCGATTTAAACGGAAAAATACTGTCTCGATTCCGCTCATCTATTCTCATAGAATTTTGCATTCTCTCATTTGCCTCTCGGAATGACGTTAGATGGTGATAGAATCAAATTGGAAACTTTTGCTTGAGCCAGCAAGTGTCTTTGAAAACTCATTCGTTTTTCACTCAAATAAAGGGTGTGTCACATCAAATTACATCACGGAAAAAAACGTTGTAGAAATTCGCCCAGTAGACCGATCCTTTTGAAAATTTTAGACAGTAAAATAAAAACTATTAAACAACTTTTGGCATTTTCTTTTTATTCATACTTCGAGCCCAAGCCCGTATGCTCGCCCTTCCTCTTTACCCCGTCCATAAGGTTCTGTACAACGTCAGGTTGTAGTTTTGACGTAGGACTACGTCTTTCATTTCTATACCGGGGTGTAAAATCGAAGTTTCGAAAACGAAAGCGTTACGCCGGAGACCGAGATTTTGAGCGTTAATAGCTCCTAAACAACTGAACGAAATGGTATGATAAACACTTCATTCGAAAGATAAAATGTCTACGCGTTCTATACTTGTTACTTTTTGATCCAAAAACTTGTTTCAATAGTCTTAAAATTGCTTTCAAAACAGGCTATTGAAATCACCAATCGGTATATAAGCGAGCACCGCTCAGAAATCCACTCAGTTCTAATTGAACAGCGAGTGGAACATGTTGTCGCTGTTGTGGTGAAGCTCTTCGTTTATCATGAAAGCGCGGATGAACGGTGTCACCAAGAGCCTGTTTGTGCACCCTAGGCCAGAAGGGAATCCATCAGGAGGATAGTGATGCCACAAACGGTTCCCCGGGAAGACATCGCTACACACACATACACGCGCGGAATTCTTTCCGTTTGGATGCCATTCAGCATCGTGAAAGTTCCGGAAAGATCTAATCATTCCTGGAAAATAATCTGTCAGTTCCTCTGGGCAATTAAAAATACATTCATGTGAAAGAGTTTATTTTAATGTTTTCTAACCATATAACAAAGCGATCAAATACATTTGATTTTGTAATTTTTCAATAAAGTGTAATTAGCAGGAAAGCTTCTGAAGATTATTCTTCCCCATCAGTAGGATATTTCCGTATCCAATATTGTATGCGCCCGCAATCGATAATTGCTCAATCGCCGAAAGTTCCGAGCTCAGAGAGTTCATTCCCCTCTAGTTTGCCATCGTAAACCACGCCTTCTCTCGATTCAATCACGCACAAAAAGCATACTTAAGCGATATTCTGGTGGTGAGATGCATTCATTTTTCGTGAGGACATCGACAAGACAACATCGTTGCTGAGGGTGCTGGACGGCGAAGGATCGAGATCTGCCCTGAAAGGCAAGCAGTTTGTTTGAAACTGTGAGGGAGCACAGAGAAGCCGATCCTTCAGGAGAAGAGAAGGTGACCATCGAAGCAGCCGCTACACACACACATACACGCACGGATGCCATTCAGCATCGAGAAAGATCCGGAAAATAATCTGCCAGTTCCTCTGGGAATTTAAAAATACATTCATGTGAAAGAGTTTATTTGAGTGTTTTCTATCCATGTAACACTGTGACCAAATATGTTTCAATCAAATGCTATTAACAGATGGTTATCGAGTTAGCATTAACCACTGGTGGGCTTCCAGTATCGAGAAAAATGTGGAAATATCTAATCGTTACTGAAAATAACCTGTCAGTTCCTCTGGGAATTTAAAAATACATTCATGTAAAGAGTTTATTTGAATGTTTTCTATCCATGTAACACTATGACCAAATATGTTTCAATCAAGGAAAATGTGGAAATATCTAATCGTTGCTGGAAAATAATCTGCCAGTTCCCCTTGGAATTGAAAATTACATTCAAGCGAAAGAGTTTATTTTAATGTTTTCTATCCATAAAATATCCATATAATACATTTGGGTTTGTGATTTGTCAGTCAAGTACAGTTAGCAGGAAACCTTCTGAAGATTATTCTTCAGAACAAGGTTTTTCGTATTCTATATTGGATGCATAAAACCTTGTGCCTCAAACGTAACGCTCTCGTTTTCGAAGTCCCCCAAATATTCATTTATTCATTCATTCAGAATGGATTTAGATTCAACTTTAAACAAATGATCTCTAAATCAACGATAGTCCAACGGCACCCTTGCGGTTATACCATAGATATAACCCACTTCCAGTTTTTTTTGAACAGAAATCCATTTTCTCTTGAAGTCCGCCTCCAATTTGACAACTTTTGGGTTCTTTCGGAGGGCCTGCTTCATAATCGCCCAATATTTCTCTATTGGGCGAAGCTCCGGCGCGTTGGGCGGGTTCATTTCCTTTGGCACGAAGATGACCCCGTTGGCTTCGTACCACTCCAACACGTCCTTTGAATAGTGGCACGAAGCGAGATTCGGCCAGAAGATGGTCGGGCCCTCGTGCTGCTTCAATAGTGGTAGTAAGCGTTTCTGTAGGCACTCCTCAAGGTAAACCTGCCCGTTTACCGTGCCGGTCATCACGAAGGGGGCGCTCCGCTTTCCGCAAGAGCAGATCGCTTGCCACACCATGTACTTTTTGGCAAACTTGGATAGTTTCTGCTTGCGAATCTCCTCCGGAACGCTGAATTTGTCCTCTGCGGAGAAGAACAACAGGCCCGGCAGCTGACGAAAGTCCGCTTTGACGTAGGTTTCGTCGTCCATTACCAGGCAATGCGGCTTCGTCAGTATTTCGGTGTACAGCTTCCGGGCTCGCGTCTTCCCCACCATGTTTGGCCTTTCGTCGCGGTTAGGAGCCTTCTGAACCTTGTATGTACGCAGGCCCTCCCGCTGCTTGGTCCACTGGACGTATGAACTTGACAAATTCAGCTTATTGGCGACATCCCGGACCGAACTTCTCGGATCACGTCTAAACTGCTTAACTACGCGCTTGTGATCTTTTTCACTGACGGAGCATCCATTTTTGCCGTTCTTCACCTTCCGGTCGATGGTTAGGTTCTCGAAGTATCGTTTTAGTACTTTGCTGACCGTGGATTGGACGATTCCCAGCATCTAACCGATGTCCCGATGTGACAACTCCGGATTCTCGAAATGAGTGCACAGGATTAATTCACGACGCTCTTTTTCGTTCGACGACATTTTTCCAAATTTCCAAAAAATTGACAGTGAAGCATGGCCAACGTGATCTATACACTCTTATCTGATTATAAGCGAAAGCTGAAGATATAATTCCTAAAAATTTAATTTCTACAGCGTTTTTCCCGTGATGCAATTTGATGTGACACACCCTTTAGCAACCATTGAAGCCTCGATCGTAGCAGTAAAATGAAGGTGGATAGTTGAAATCGAGTTGTTTCCGGTGCACTATTGCAATGGCATTTTATTTTGTTTCTAGTATGGAATGATCTGAGCGGGAAGCTAGATTCATGTGCATTGCCGGTAACAAATGCACTTAAATGCTGACACGGAAGAGAGTAGGGAAAAACTGCTCAGGACGTATCACGTATCAGTATGCATTGTTTTGAGCAGTAGAGCTTGAGCTTGGGTAGACTGTACACTTCGTAGTTGCTCTCCGTGATTGACCAGAACCAACCAAATTGCACAAAGAACACACAGAATGACGCTTGGGACTAGCAAATCTTTCTCGTTGTGCAATTTTCGGTGATTCGAGCTTTAAATGGTCAATAACGACGCCGGCCACGTCCTTACAGTCACCGGGGGAAGGGAAGGAATGTTAGTATGATATTCGCCGCCCGAAGGCCAGAAGGGTCGCCTCTATAGCGTGGTTCCCTAGCGTTTATCATGGGAGGGATAGTTGTTAGTGGGGAGAGGTAAAAATCAGGATTCACTGAGGTAAGTGATGTGATTATGTAAACGCGAACTATCGACCACTCGACGAAACAAAAATCCGAAAACAGCATGTTTTACAATACGCGGCAAAGATTATGGTATCCTGAGAAGGAAAACCTGTCAGATAGATTGGTCCGGCTTTTATTCTAGTATTCATCGCACTTACTTTTTTTTCGAAATTCAATCACTCCGGCGGAGATTTAACCGTGGGGGACCTAAGACGGTAGGTAACCGAGAGAATTCCTGTAAAGCCAATCGAGTCGGCAATATGTTCCATTAATAGTCACGCCTGTTCTGTATCGAACTTCAATCGCGACGACGGAGTGTTATTTTTGGGAAACCTGACAAGATCACCGAGAAAATACCTTCCGTTAAATTGAACCATATTGATCGTACATTTTTGGAAGAATATGAACGAAATTGGGAATTCTAGTGTTTCGAATTAATTGCAGCTTCGTTGAATCGGATTATCTGTTTCATAGCTTTGACTCAACTGCTGAAAATTTTGGTATTCTCTTTTCACGATAAAAAGGAAATCGGGGGAGACTGACGGAGAGAAATGTAAAATGTAATTGGACGTTGTGGTAAAATGAGAGTCATGAACGAGAGCATATTTTTCATGTTTAATACGTGAGCCACAAACTCAATTCATTCTCTGGATTTTTGTTGGTTCGAGTGGTCGATTTTCTAAAGGAAAAAAAACAACATGATTACTACACATATGATTTATGATTTTAAATAGTAATTTCGAATTTTATCATAAGTACTTATCTTGCTATGTATGACACACACTAACAAATGTTAGGCCAGCGATGTATTTAATTACTCATCGCGAATAACAAATGAATAAAAAATCACGGATAACAAACGAAATAAAAAAAATGTGCACAAAAACACCAAATATAATCACAGACAAATCTGCCCCTATTTAAATTATATTTAAGAATTCGGCTCCTTTAAACCTAAGTAACTGAGCCTGTAAAAATAAACGAATTAATAAAAAAAAATGTCCCTTCGCGACTCTACCCTGCCTGTAAAGAAGTCCCGTTAGTAACAGTGCATCCACGCCAAAGGAACGAGCAAACAAACACTTGCGTAAACATGCCAAAATGACACATCACTGCTTTTAATAGTTTTAATGATGATTCACTCGCGCATACGATGAATATTAGCCTTCTGTTATTTACGAATTTACAACAAACTCGCAGTATAAACTGAAATTAGAAATAGTCCGATCGGGTATTTCATTTCCGCAAATTCGGCTGCACCAATGCAGAGTTCTCTGAATATCAAACCACTATTTCCAACGACCAACCCAGTATGCATTGTTTTGAGCAGTAGATGAACTTAATAATGATGGTGTAGATATTTTCGAATAGGTTATAAAAATTTGTAGATTGTGAGTCCTTCCGACCGAAGAATTTGTCATATGTAGAATGAAACGAATTTCGAATGCACAAATTTTTTAAATGAAATGTGACCCCTTCAAAACCTTCCGGTGTTTGGTAAAACAAACGCGAATTTAGCTAGTCGATTACCATTGAGACTGCTCTGTGAAACAGTTTATACCATCGATGAGAATAATTCTTCGATAATAGTCGATATATTTTGTGTGAATTAAGATCGCAATTAAAATCAACTGATGCAAAACGGTTTCCTTGAATAGTCAAAAGTATTGTAGGAAATAAGCAATAATCTCAGATTTCGATTTCAGAGTCAAACTGCAGAATCAAATTTCATGATAACCCGATAAATATTTATCAAGTTACTAGCTGACCCGGCAAACTTCGTCCCGCCCAAAATTTGTTTTTTGTTATCTATACCTTCAAACATACACGTTTCTTACTGAGCGCAAGTTCATGGGTCCAATTGCAGAACTGTTCATTGATTGATCTTCTAATCGACCCCGTTGAATTACTATAAAAATAATATAAAAATCCTAGTACTTCTACCAAAACTCATCATTATAATATCAGATTATTTTCAGACACAATTCTCGTTCAAGATTCTTCAACCACTTGACAACCACTTGTTGTGTTAAGTGTTAATGTTTCTCCGTTACATGGAATAAATGTTTGATACAGAAAATACGATAGAATAAAGACAGCCCTAAATCGGACAATTCCTTCCTCGAGTGTTGCTCTTATCAACATATTCGGAAATCCATTTTTATTGGTATAGATAGAAGAAGATGTTTTTAAGATATTTCGTTAGCGCAAACATCAAATGGGCTAACAACACTTGTCACTATGTAATTGTATAACATAGGGGGATTTAATTTTCCGAATTTTTCCTTTTCCCTTCAGACTTTTCCGAAAATTTTCAATTGTCATGTTTGATTGGAATATTTTTGGTTGAAATATGTGTAACATTTTTATGGGACCCCCTCTCCATTCCATCATAGAAACATTTCTCATACCAAAAAACTCTCACATCTCAAATTGTGCTTGATTAGTTCTCGAGTTATACAGAATTTTGTATTTCATTGGCATGGCAGCCTTCCTTAGAAAGGGGGGAGGAGTGTATTCATCATAGAAACGTCTCGTGCTCCCTAGAACCTTCACATGCCAAAGTTGGCTCCATTTTCTTGATTAATTCTCGAGTTTTGCAGAAATTTGTGTTTCATTGGTTTGGCAGACCCCCCCCCCTTCTTAGAAAGATGGGAGGAGTGTTGAGTCACCTTCAAAATGTTTCTTGCCCCCTAGAACCTCCACATGCCAAATTTGGTTCCGTTTGCTTGATTAGCTCTCGAGTAATGCGGAAATTTGTGTTTCATTTGTATGGCAGACCCCCTTGGAGAGAGATTTATTGCACCCTAAAACCTCCACATGCTAAATTAGGTTTCATTTTCTTGATTAATTCTCGAGTAATGCAGAAATTTTGTGTTTCATTTGTATGGCAGCCCCCCCCCCCCCCTTAGAAAGGGGGGAGGAGCGTCTAATCACCATAGCACTCTAAAACCTCTATATGCTCAATTTGGTTTTATTTGCTTGATTAATTCTCGAGCAATGCAGAAATTTGTGTTTCATTTGTACGGCAGCCACCCCCCTCAGAGAGGGGGGAAGAGCGTCTAATCACCATAGAAACATTTGTTGTACCCTAAAACCTCCATATGCCTAATTTGGTTTCGTTTGCTTGATTAATTCTCGAGTAATGCAGAAATGTTGTGTTTCATTTGTATGGCAGCCCCCCCTTAGAAAGGGGGGAGGAGCGTCTAATCACCATAGAAACATTTATTGCACTCTAAAACCTCTATATGCTCAATTTGGTTTTATTTGCTTGATTAATTCTCGAGCAATGCAGAAATGTGTGGTTCATTTGTATGGCAGCTTCCCCTCAGAGAGGGGGAGGGGTCTCAAACTATCACGAAAACCTTCCCCGACCCCAAAAACCCCTACATACCAATTTTCATGTTGATCGGTTCAGTAGTTTTCGGGTCCAGAAGAATCAGACAGACAGACAGACAGAAATCCATTTTTATATATATAGATTGTGTCTCAAATGTCCGAGGCTGCCATATTTTGCAGCCGCATTTCGGAACGATAAACTGAGTTCAAGTATTCACATTATATATTATCCAATTTATTCTAATTTTTCGGAAATTGTAAAATGTCAAAAACACAGAACGATTTTTTTTTGACGAAAATCATCATTCACTGTATAGTTCGAAATTAAAAATGTTCCTATATAGTAATGTCAATATTTCAAAAATAGTGCATGTTGAACAAAGTCAACCGTCAAATATGAAATAACCCCTTAAACTATTTCCGAAGAACAAATTCAACAATTGAATATTCAAAAACATCTCATCTCACTCACGAATCATCCCCGAGCCAAAACTATTTACAGCAATTTTCTGGCGCTTTCTGACAGCCAACAATTTTGCAATCATTTTTGATTCTACCGAATTACGTTGTTACAAAAGAAAGTTCTGGTTTATTCGCCTTCAGTCTTAGAACTCCGGTTATGTAAAGAATTGTGGTTTTCACCATTGATACTCTTTCTCGTTCTCCCACTGGTGCAATTTCAACAAACCGCCAAAGTAGCATAAATTATTTTTATTTTGCGCATTTTGTATGCAATACGAAAACTCTCGTTCGTGCTGTTCTTTCACCGGGGTTTTTATCAATGTTTTCATTTTAATCTTCGGTGGCGCTTCGACGATTGTTTTCGGCTTCAGTGGCGAGGAAAATGGTGCAATCATATGCCCTGTTATGGCCGGCCAATTTATTATCTCAGAGAGGGGGCAATGAACAGTTTGTCCCCCAAGTGATAACAAAACAGGAAATTTTCAATATCCTCAAGCGAAAAAGTACACTGCTTTGTTGATGCATGTTTTCCGACTGTGAATTCGCGATAGTCGCGAACAGCTTAACTTTTAAATAAATTTATTGTTTTGCGCAATTCCACTGACGAAGGATAATGGGAACATTATTATCTGGAATCCGAGATTAAAAATATTAATAATTTTAGTAATGAAACTGAATTCAAGCCATCAAATTAATTTAATTAATACAGAGCCTCATACCTCGTTGGAGTAACTAAGTTTTACTATTGTATGGTGGCCATTCTTCCACTATCGTCCAGTTCTCTAGAAACAATATTTCTTTGATTTTTATCTCTTCACCCGTCATTTTCTCATCTAATCTCATCGATGAAATAGTTCAACTTCTCACCAGTATCAGCAAACGTTGAGTTGTTTTTTCTCTGGGGAATGCAACTGGCAGTTCAAAAGTGATTTTCCACAGCTCTCATTGGCAAAGTTTTTTTCATTTTAAAATTCCATCTGGCATTTCCCGGAGCGAATTGTAATGAAATACGACCATTGTTCGACGAATGGTTCCGGCAATAACTCCAACTTTGATTTTGGTGGTTAGCATCAACCCGCGAAGGGACGTCATTCTTTTCGTGCACGAGTGGCCCGAGTGGTTTTTCACGTCCGTGCGGTTTCTACGCCTTTTGATTTATTTGACGTTGATGGCGATGATTTTGGGATTAATGTTGTAATTTGCCGCAGTGATAAATTTATTGACGTAACTGTGGTCTCCATGGTGGGTGCATATATTCTTTCTTTTTCAAAGCAAAATATCTAACGATCCTACTCTATAGCTAAGTGTTGTTAATTTTCGTGCAATATATCCAAACACCAAGAACCATGTTTTCCTGGATACAGAAGAGTTTTCGTTGTGAATAAATCTGCTCATCTCATTTGTCGCCTTGGAAAAAGTCTTTAGGCGAAGACAGGTAACAAATAAAAAAAAAAATTAGTTTCCTAGCAACTCGATGTTGCATATTCATGGCATATACCATCCCGCCCATCAACATCACCAACGACCGAGATGAATTACATCACGGTCTGCTGAAAGCATCTAATTCATGGAACAGAATTATTTAACGAATTCAACCCACTTTTCTCTGTCACTAACCGCCTTCATCCTAAGTCAACAAAAAATATCCCAAGGCTTAACCATGAGGTAAACCGCTGGGTAACCGATGACCAAAAGTTTTTCTCATCAGCATTTTCTCCAAATGAGGCTTTTGACTCGATTACACCATCTTTTCAGAAAGCACAGGCCGTGTGTGTTGGATACCATCTGCCCACGCATGACATGGGTATTAATTTTCGCTTCTACCACAGCATTACGCCCCTGTACACCTAGACGTTAGTACAATGTTTTTACGTCCGAGCCATCCCATAATCAAGCTTAAAAAACTCGATTGAAGGGCAATGTGAGGCAGAAAAATATAATCTTTTTTCATCATGGCTGGACGTTCAACATCGCGCCAAAACATGACCCAAAAAGTAGTCTAGTAAAATTCAGTGCTATGGCAGTGCCCTCAGTAACGTGAAGGAGCCCATTGTGTGGCTTGAGATGATGAAGGAATGGAAAAATGAACCAAAAATAGCGGGTAGAGGAATAAAATTAATTTCTCCATAGCGCTATTCCTACATAGTTTCTTCTTGGTTTCAATCTACGTGAACTTTAACGTAATAATATCCACGTTTCTCAAAAACGTGTCCGAGACGGAATGCAGTTATATCTCAAGAGTTTGCTTTTCCCCGATTGATGAAAAAGTAATCCTAGACAAATCAGACAAAGTAATTAGTTTCAAGTTACGTTATCATTGGATGATGTCATGTTGCCGATTCTATCAGATTTCATTTTATTTCTAATTTTGATGACTCTCAAATTGTGTTCAAGGAAACGGAAACGGCAATTAGTTACCTTTGAGTAATCCGTTTTACTCAGCATTTCAAGCATTTTTTTTTCATTTTTCCTCAATGACACTATTTGCGTGATGAGCACTGGTTTTGTCAAACATTCCGAATTAGGCTGTGAAATACGCAATAAGTGGATCACCGAACCAATTGTTTGTCCACATATTCCATTCCAGTGAGCACATTGCCTAATGATTCGGAAACGATAATCCCAATTTCGGTGTTGTTGAACCAGTTAACAGGATCATCGGATTTCTGGTCAGTGAGCATGGTATACCAATTACACGGAATGTTAGCGTGCACTGAATCATACACGTATTCGCAGTCGATGGTGTGTAGTGTGTAGCTTAGAGGCTGAGCTCTACAAAAAATGTTTAGGTAACGATGTATTGAGAATTCACACGGTTCCATCTGTAATTTGTGCTGAGAAAATGTTTGTTGGAAATGTGTCCATCCTACATTTGTACTTCGATTTGAACGTCTTCTGATATTCACAGTAATAAAGGTATAGTTTTGATGTGGTGCGTTGAGGATACAAAGAATGATATTGGGCTGTAATTCATCATATTTCAATTCATTCTATGATAGTTGAATAATTACGGAAATATAAAATTGGAACGGGAATATGAAATCAGGAAATTCAAATAAGGAATTTGTATCTAGACTCGATTTGGAATTTCAAAACTCTGAAATCCATGCTAGAAATCTGCATTCGGCATCTAAAGTTTGGTATATAAAACATAACTTCTGAAACATTAAAACAAGGTTTGGATCTAGCATAAAACATGAAATCAAATTAGCGACACTTCAAACGAAATCCAAAATGGAGAAATTTCAAAGTGTTCAATTAGGCAATTGTAAAAAAGCTCTTATAAGTCCATTTATTAGAGGAAATTTCTTCCCCAGTGATGTTATCATAAGTAAACGGCAAAACTGACGAACTTCTGAACAAACTTCTTAATTTTTCAAATATCGCAGCTCTTTCAAAGATTAAAACACCATTTATCACTTAACTTAAGCAACGCTGTTACCCCGAAATTAAGTGCGAACTTGGAAGTCTACAAGGGAATTTTATAATAAATGCTGTTGGTAAATTATCGCTGCTTTAGAAATATATATAGTCGTCTCTAGTTTGCTGTACTTTCCTTTGGATGAAATAACAGAACAACAAAATAACAAAACAATTTTTATGTCGACAGCATTTTTCACTCGACCTACAGTGCTCATTGATTTTGTTTTCTGTTCAAATTTCATGTTTTTTTCACTAAATAAACGACACATTAAATTATTCATATTATTTCTTTTTTTAAATGGAAAAACGTGATAAAAATGAAACATTTATTGATAAAAATTATATAAACGAGACGTGATAGAAACGCACAGCGATATGATCAACATGCTGCGTTTATTTTTCCAGGCTTAGTCACATTAGTTTCAAGGAGTCGAATTCTTAACAACATTTTCATTACTATACTATCTGACCCGGCAAACTACGTCCCGCGCAAAATTTATTTTGCGTTATCTCATTCACATTTTGTTGCAAAGCGCACGTTCATGGGTCCAATTGCAGAACTGTTCATTGATTTCCAGACACAATTCTCGTTCAAGATTTTCAACCACTTGCAATTAACATGTTTCTCCATTCAGCTCGCGCAGTCCGAAGACATCGGTCGCAAATTTGTTCGCGTCTATCATACAGTGGAGATTATACCGTTATCAGTGGCTGGTGAAGTTATTTCGCCCTAACGGGGTTCTCTTTATTGCGCGAGTGAGAAGAGCAGCAATCACAACCAGCGTGAGGAAGAAGTTCTCCACCGCGGGCGCGGTGCGTGTGCCGTATCATCGCTGTGTGTGCTTTATCATCGTCATTGATTCCATCATCGTGTGGTGGTGCGATTTACCGTTGCAGCTGTACCGAGCGATTGCCACGCGGTTCGATTGGGACACCGTTTCATTTCATTCGCATTGGTGTGAGATTTAGAAGGTCAAGTTGAAATGGAGATTGAAACTACTGTTTCCTCCTCACTAGCTACAACGGGGGCTGGGAAGTCGCTCAAACGCGTTCCCCCCTCAGAAGATGTCTCTTCAGAGAAAGAGTTAATTAACCTCAACAAGCCCCCCTCAAGAAAATTGGCAAACTTTTCCTCTTCGCCCCCTCAATCTCCCGCTTCCGTTCAACTCCCGAACTTGCCTCCCAGTCCTACTGATCCCGCTCCCGCTCAACAATCGACCTCGTCCTCCCCCTCAGTTGTTTCCTCTCCTCGTGTCAAGGTCTATCCAGACGATGCACCTGGAGCTGGTCCATGGGTTGTTTTTTTCCGGCCCAAACCTAAAGGAAAATCTATTAATGTCATTCAGGTTTCGAAAGATCTGGCAAGATTTTATTCCTCCGTGGTCGAAATCTCTAAGGTTAGGCCGAACAAACTGCGTGTTGTCGTGAGTGATCGGAAACACGCAAATGCAATTGTGATCGACGAGAGGTTCACCCTAGAGTATCGTGTCTACGTGCCCTCCCATGACGTAGAAATCTCGGGGGTGGTAACTGAAACGGGTCTGACGTGCCAATTGATAAAAGAAGGAGTTGGTAAATTCAAAAGACTCCCTTTGGTGGGCGTTAAAATTTTGGACAGTCGCCAACTAGGTAAAGTATCCCAAGAAGAGGGAAAAACGAAATTCACGCCGTCAGACTCGTTTCGAGTAACTTTTGCTGGTTCGGCCCTCCCTGACTACGTCATGGTGGACAAATTGAGACTGCCTGTGCGACTCTTCGTGCCAAAGCCCATGACTTGCAACAAATGCAAGTCAGTTGGTCACACTTCAGATTATTGTGCCAACAAGGAGCGCTGTGCAACTTGCGGAGAGCAACATGTGGGGGAATCCTGCAGTGCGACTGAGCATAAGTGTCCATATTGCGGGGGATCCCCACACGTGCTCTCAGCTTGTGAAACTTACAAGAGTCGCTGGGAGAAACAGAAGCGCTCTTTGAAGGAACGCTCAAAACGAACTTTTGCGGATATTTTAAAGGGCGCTTCTCCACTGGCCCAACAACAATCAATCAACACTCAAAATGTCTTCGCCACGTTGCCCGTTGACGAAATGGAAGCGGACACAGCTAACGGGGGCACACCGTTCATTTTCCAAGGGAATCCCCGGCGCAAAAATGTGACCACTCCCAAAGTTCAAGGACAAGCCCCACCGGTTATACCCCCTGTTAGCATGTCTAAAAAATCGAGTGCAGCGGACAAGCAAAATCAGGTTCCTCCTGGTTTCCGTGGGAATGGTTCACCTTTGAACGGCCCAGCACTCGAGGGGACATCAAAAACCCCAACTGTCCCTGTTTTTCCGTCTAGTTCAACTTCCCAATCGGGATTTATAAAGTTGACTGACCTTGTGGATCAAATCTTCACGTGTTTTAACGTTTCCGACTCCATCAGAACCATTGTCATCTCAATGCTTCCAGTGTTAAAGACAATTTTGCAGCAATTGATGCAAACATGGCCCCTTCTTGCAATGATTATCTCTCTTGATGTCTAATTTAAATAGAGAGGTCGGAGATATCACTGTTTTACAGTGGAATTGTCGTAGTCGTATCCCTAAATTGGATACTTTCAAATTTCTAATTCATAAATTCAATTGTTATGTTTTTGCTCTGTCCGAAACCTGGCTCTCTTCTCAAAATGATCTCTCTTTCCACGATTTTAATATAATACGCTTGGACCGCGATGACAGATACGGAGGGGTGCTATTGGGGATTAATAAGTGCCACCCATTTTTTAGAATTGAACTTCCACCTATTGGAGGGATCGAAGCTGTTGCTTGTCATGCAAACATCAGAGGCAAAGACCTCTGTATTGTCAGCTTGTATTGTCCTCCGAGAGCTGCGGTTAGCCGCAAGCAACTTGTTGACATGTGCTCACTCCTTCCTGAGCCACGATTGATCTTGGGAGACTTCAACTCTCACGGAACTGCCTGGGGGGAACAGTACGACGACAATCGTTCATCGTTGATATATGACCTTTGTAACAGCTTCAATATGACCGTTTTGAATACTGGGGAAACAACACGTGTACCTAAACCTCCTGCTAACCCAAGTGCTCTTGACCTCTCGCTTTGCTCGAACTCACTATCGTTAGATTGCAAGTGGAATGTAATCCAGGACCCCAACGGTAGTGATCACTTGCCAATCAAAATTTCCATCACCATTGGGTCGAATTCTTCTGAATCTATAAACATGGCATATGACCTCACAAGACACATTGACTGGAAAAAATATGCGGACGCGATTGCTCTAGCCATCAATTCCAGAGATGGTTTACCTCCATTGGAGGAGTATAGCTTCCTTTCTCGTTTGATCTATGACAGCGCGGTTCGCGCTCAAACGAAACCCATCCCAGGTTCCACTATTCGTCGAAGGCCTCCCAATCTATGGTGGGATAGCATATGTTCCAAGCTTTATGTAGAAAAATCGAATGCATTTAAAGCTTTTCGGAAACGTGGAACCCCTGAAAATTTTCAGACGTATTTGGACCTTGAAAATCAATTTAAAAACTTGATCAAAGGGAAAAAACGTGCTTATTGGCGAAATTTCGTGGGAGGTTTGTCACGAGAAACGTCAATGAAAAAATTATGGAAAGTGGCTCGAAACATGAGAAATCGCTCTTCATCGAATGAAAGCGAAGAATATTCACATCGATGGATTTTTAATTTTGCACGGAAGGTTTGTCCCGATTCCGTTCCTGTGCAAAAAATTGTTCGAGATATACCACAAGATAGGTGCGATCTTGATTCCGAGTTTTCGATGGTAGAATTCTCTCTTGCTCTCCTTTCATGTAACAATTCTGCTCCGGGATCGGATAGAATTAAGTTCAACTTGCTGAAAAACCTCCCTGATGTGGCGAAACATCGCTTGTTGAATTTATTCAATCGGTTTCTGGAGCATAATATTGTTCCAGATGATTGGAGACAAGTACGAGTTATAGCTATTCAAAAACCCGGAAAACCCGCGTCCGACTTCAATTCGTACCGCCCAATAGCAATGCTGTCTTGTATACGGAAATTGTTGGAGAAAATGATCTTGTTTCGCCTTGATCGATGGGTTGAAACGAATGGCCTACTCTCAGATACACAATATGGGTTCCGCAGGGGCAAGGGGACGAATGATTGTCTTGCGTTGCTTTCTTCAGAAATTCAAATGGCTTACGCCGAAAAAAAACAAATGGCTTCAGTATTCTTGGACATAAAGGGGGCCTTTGATTCTGTTTCAATAGAGGTTTTGTCGGACAAATTACACTCTCGGGGTCTACCGCCTCTATTAAATATTATGTTATATAACTTGCTTTGTGAGAAACATGTGAATTTTTCTCACGGAGATTCGGCAGTAAGTCGGGTCTCTTACATGGGCCTCCCCCAGGGCTCATGTTTAAGCCCCCTTTTGTACAACTTCTATGTAAGCGACATCGACAATTGCCTTACACAAAATTGCAGCCTAAGACAACTTGCAGATGACGGAGTGGTGTCTGTCGTAGGATCAAACGAATCCGACCTGCAAGAACCCTTACAAGATACTTTGAACAATTTTTCAACCTGGGCCATTGGGCTAGGGATCGAATTCTCCACGGAGAAAACAGAGATGGTGGTTTTTTCTAGGAAGCATAGACCAGCAAAACCAAAGCTTCAACTTTTGGGTAAACCGATCACTCATGCTATGTCATTCAAGTATCTTGGGGTATGGTTCGACTCCAAATGTACTTGGGGGGCCCATATTAGGTATCTGAGTAAAAAATGCCAACAAAGAATAAACTTTCTCCGTACAATTACCGGCACCTGGTGGGGAGCCCATCCAGAAGATCTTATAATGTTGTATCGAACAACTATTCTCTCAGTGATGGAGTATGGCAGTTTCTGTTTTCAATCAGCTGCCAAAACACACCTCATTAAACTCGAGCGAATTCAGTATCTTTGTCTCCGTATCGCGTTGGGATGTATGCCCTCAACGCATACCATGAGTCTCGAGGTTTTGGCAGGCCTACTCCCACTAATAGATCGCTTCAATTTATTATCTCTTCGGTTCTTCATCCGATGTAAGGTCATGAACCCATTGGTGATCGGAAATTTTGAGCAGCTGATCGGGCTAAATTTTCATTCTGGATTCATGACTTCATATCATGAATTCATCTCCATGCAGGTTGATCCTTCTTCGTATATTCCCAACCGTGTTTGTTTTCCTGACTACATCAATTCCTCTGTACATTTTGATCTGTTCATGAAGGAGAAAATCCATGGAATTCCAGATTATCATCGATCGGGGATTGTTCCTACGATCTTCAATGCAAAATATGGGCGTATCAATTGTGATAATATGTACTTTACTGATGGGTCCTCTATGAATGAGTCCACAGGATTTGGAGTGTTCAACGAATTTTTTAGCACCTCCCACAGTCTTCAGAATCCTTGCTCAGTGTATATTGCTGAATTGGCAGCAATACACTGGGCGCTGGACAGCGTCGCCTCACGACCTGTTGAACACTATTACATTGTAACGGATAGTCTTAGCTCTGTCGAAGCTATCCGTTCAGTGAGGCCGGAAAAGCACTCGCCGTACTTCCTTGAGAGAATACGAGAAATTTTGAGTGCTTTAACCAGACGCTGTTATGTCATTACCTTTGTCTGGGTCCCCTCACATTGCTCAATTCCGGGTAATGAGAGGGCTGACTCATTGGCAAAGGTAGGTGCAATTGAAGGCGATATTTATCAGCGTCAAATCGCCTTCAATGAATTTTATTCTTTAGTCCGTAAAAATACCATCGTTAACTGGCAACGTAAGTGGAACGAAGATGAATTGGGTCGGTGGCTTCACTCGATTATCCCTAAGGTTAGCCTCAAACCATGGTTCAAAAGTCTGGACTTGAGTCGGGACTTTATTCGCACCTTCTCTCGACTCATGTCCAATCACTGTTCGTTAGACGCGCTACTCTTTCGTTTTAATCTTGCCGATGGCAATATCTGTGCTTGTGGCCAAGGTTACCACGACATCGAACACGTTGTTTGGTCGTGCGAGGTGTATCTTGTTGCCAGATCGAATTTAGAAAACTCTCTTCGGGCTAGAGGAAGACAGCCCAATGTGCCGGTGAGAGATGTGTTGGCTCGGTTAGACCTTGATTACATGTCCCAAATATACGTCTTCTTAAAAGTTATCGATCTTCGTGTGTGATTGTCCTTATATCCTTATATTTTCCTTTTCCTTTTCCTTCGCGAGAAATTAAATCCCTTCTTACTAACAATAGAATAAGGTGAAATGTAAATACATATTAGATGTAGGATAGGCTTGAGAATTGAGTATGATGAATGTGAGTGCGAATGTGAGTGTGAACATTGTCAACATATCCTTATATCCCTTCCTTTTCCTGAAAAAAATGTCACCCTTCTAAACTCGAGCAAACCGCGAGTAATCGGTTCTCTACTTCATTAACACTAGAATTAATGAAAAATGATTATATATACTTGTAACAATACAGATAGGAGTTTGGCTCCTTTAAACTTATGTAACTGAGCCTGTAAAAATAAACGATTTAATAAAAAAAAAAAAAAAAACATGTTTCTCCGTTACATGGAATAAATGTTTGATACAGAAAATATGATAGAATCAAGACAGCCCTAAATCGGACAACTCCTTTCTCGAGTTTTTCTCTTATCAATGCGCGATCCATTTTTATTTATATGAATACTAGCTGACCCGGCAAACTTCGTCCCGCCCAAAATGTATTTTTTGTTATCAATACCTTCAAACATTCACGTTTTCTTACTATGAGCAAGTTCATGGGTCCAATCGCAGAAATGTTGATTGATTGATCTTCTAATCGACCCCGTTGAATTTACCTTTTACTATAAAATTCATGGCATTTCTAACAAAACTCATCATTATAATATCAGATTATTTTCAGACACAATTCTCGTTCAAGATTTTTCAACCACTTAAAAATAACATGTTTCTCCGTTACTTAAAATAAATGTTTTATACAGAAATTATGATAGAATAAAGACAGCCATAAATCAGACAATTCCTTCCTCGAGTTCTGCTCTTATCAATACATCCGGCGATCCATTTTTGTATAGATAGAAGTATATATAGGAGTGCGTTTCATCACATTAAAATCCATTTCCAGTTTCGAACAAAGATCAACTTCGCTAGCGCAAACATCAAATGGACTAACAGCATATGTCACTAAGAAATTGTAGAGCATATGGGAATTTAATTTTCCGAATTTTCCCTTTTTCCTTCAGAGTTTTTCGAAAATTTTCGATTGTCTTGTTTGGCTGGAACTACATACCTAACTACCATAGAAAAATTTATTGCACCCTAAAATCTCAATATTTCAAATTTGGTTCCATTTGCATGAATAATTCTCGAGTAATGCAGAAATTTGTGTTTCATTTGTATGGCAGCCCCCCCTTAGAGAGAGGAGAGAGGGGTCTCAAACTATCACTTCTGGCCCAAAAACCCCTATATACCAATTTTCATGTTGATCAGTTCAGTAGTTCAGGTTCCGAGTCCATAACAATCAGACAGACTGACAGACTGATATATATATATATATATATATATATCAGTCTGTATATATATATATATATATATATATATATATATATATATATATATATATATATATATATATATATATATATATATATATATATATATATATATATATATAGGAGTGAGTTTATCACATTAAAATCCATTTCCACTTTCCAACAATGATAGTTTGTCTAAAAAATTATCATTGTTTGTCCGGTTTTAGAAATCACTATTTTTGAATGAAAAAAATCGAATTTTCAAGTAGATGTTGCATTTATGATTGTTTGTGTTTACTGTCATTATATTGATCCATTCATAAATTAGGCTTTCTTCAGAATATTCCCTTTTATTGGGCATTTTAAAAGTGTTCACCTCAACACATTCAACATAGAGAAACTTCATTTCTGCTTTGTGCGAAGGACACAATAAACAAACTGCAGCGCGCCAAGTGGTTGGCATAGAAATCATGTGAACAAAACAACATTACACCCATACCTCGCTATACGGCCGCTCTTTTATTGAGGCACGTTTTCGATATACGACCAAAAATGTTTCGTTATAACGTCAAAAAAAAAATTGAGAATTGTGTCAACAATAACTTTTGTACAGAAGAGAAGAAATATTTGTGATACAATAACTTAAGCATCATACAAATCAGGTATGTATACATACACATATTCCATGTAATATGAAGTTGTTTCATTTTTGTGTTTAGATTATTGTTGGTTTTTATGTATGTATGTTGTATGTTTTGTATGTTTTAAGTTTATGTTTCGTATGTATTTTTGATTTAAATGAATTTTAAATGAATTTGATTTTTGATTCAAATGAAATAAAAATTAAAAAAATAAAAAGCATTTTGAATGATAAATCACGTTACATATTTAACAAATTTGGAACCAATTTGGTTGAATTAGTATGAATTTGTATTAGAATAGTTGATTCCTTATAAGGCTTTTCGCTTTGCGGCCGAATTTCATGGAACGTATCTAGGCCGTAGAGCGAGATATGGGTGTAATTAATTGGACAACTCATGATCAGGATTGAAGTCATCGAAATACGTTAATTTAATGTTTTAGCTCTGAAAATCTGATACAAATGGTGTGCAAGCATGATGTCTACAATATGTGTGAGCGTTATAATCCAGAAAAGGTCTGAATACGTGCCAAACAATTATCTGGTGATTGATTAAAAGTTAGCTCAATTGAGGGGCGCATTGACATCAATAGAAAGTGTATTTTATCATCCTTCAAAACATGTGAATCCGTAGAAATATACTATAAAACTACTGTAAATCATGGAAAAGACGATTTTATTTATATGTTTTGAAAAACATTCGAATCCCTGATTTGACAAAGTTGTGCTGAATTAGAGCATTCAAAACAGTGGACAAACCATGATCATATTTTCAACTGGAGTAACCAAAATCATTTACCTTATACAAAATCAGAATTAAAAAGGTCCAGAAAATTTTTCACGTCTGAGACACTAGTAAATGAAATACGATTAAGTTAATATTTTGCATAGGGTAGTTTTTCAAAAATCGGAGATCACTTTTTCTCATACATTACCACTCTAATGGAGATATTAAGTCATTTAGTATAATTGCATAACCAATAATTCAAAATAACTCAAACTGGAAAGAGTAATTTTGTAATTTAGTCATATCCTCTCCAGAAGGCAGTATAGACTAAATCAAAGCAACTCGAAAATGGTAACTCGTAAAAAATATGTTCCATATACAGTTATATTATTTTCAAACGTAGTTACATTCGTTATATTATGTCACTCACTCTCAGATTAGAACACATTTACCGTATGAGTCTTTGAAAGTTATATCGATTTATGAAAAGAACGTACAAAAAACTTCCGCCCTTTTCAGAACATAGTCTACATCATAGATCAGAAATCTGAAGATAGTACAGGTCGGCCTCGATTATATACAGACTCGATTATATGTGATTCGATTATACAATTTTGGACTCATACAGTTTGGAAAAAAAATATTTTCCGTTTTTTAAATATGACTTATTTCAAGAAGAAATTTAACCTTTCCACGTTAAGGTGAAATCTAAATGGCTATCACATGTACAGTGAGGTAAAAATCATGATTTTTGAAGATTTTGCTTGAATTTTCACCAGGAATTGTAAATATCGATATTGCAGCGAAATTAAGAAAGTTAGAAGTTGGGTGTTAAAGAACAAATTGTGGAGCGAATAAAGAGCTTCAATTCAATTGATAGAAACAATCTAGTTTAATATAATTGTTAGGATAAAATTAATAATAACACATTAAAAATTATGAACTTTTAAGATTTTCACTTCCAAAATGTTATTAAAATCTATTAATTTAGATGTTGCACTACCATATCCTGTACTAAATTTTCTCATCTTTAAAATGAAACCAACAGAATCGTCTTCCAAAGCGTACATTTTAATGTACAGCCAGTTGGAGTCAACAGAGTCCGAAAAGAAAATACAATCTGTTATTGTTGAAATTCGAACATATGCGTAGAAGGATTTTTTTCATCAAATATGATCGTTCATCACCTGAGAGAATCTGGATAATAATTTTTTTCATATGAGTAAGTTGTTTTCTGACTTTGAGGGGATGAATCAAAAATCAAATTCCTCTTATATATTCAAAAAATGAAAAATACATGCAAAAAAAACCAATAAAAAATTATTTTTTTGACTCGATTATATACAGAATTCGGTTATATACAGTGAAAAGAAATCAGAAACTGTATATAATCGAGTCCGCCCTGGAATACAAAATAAAAATTAAATGATTTCCAAGCCAACGAATAAGCGTGAACTTTATCGTATAGATCGAACCGAAGAATGTGGACACATCTAAAAATAACTGATAAATGACTCGGGAGCTCTCAAGCGCATTCAATGAATTTGTTTGATATGAAAACATATATCACTGTCGGTTCCAGCTCCAGAAGATAGCATTGAAACTGTAATGTAATTGTAACAACAAGCTCAGTGTCGGCCCCTAGGGACCAAAGCGGGATTCAACGTGTTTTAGAATAATACAAATTCAAGGTTTACCTTCGCGGTCGACAGATTTTACTCTTAGAAGCACCAAGATGTCGAAGAAAATCTAGTTATTTTTTTTCGTTTACATAATTTCTGGAAAACTGAAACTTTTTTCACATGAATTAACATTTCATTTTTCACATTGCCGAAGTGCTTCAAAATATAGGGTTGGGGAAAAAGAAATGTCGTATTTCTGATCGAAATTTGACGCTTTATTTAACATACTTAAAATTATCCAATTTAAGTCAAATATGCGCCGATTTGTTCGCAAACTTGTTGCCATTTAGAAGGCAACTTCAATATCCCCCCTTATAAAATCCTCCCTCCTTATTTGCAAAAAAAAAAACTCAGACAGCCAGTTTTCGCAAGCCTCCTTTGAGGCCAACTTAGTATCACCAAGAGCGTTTTGCATGGACCGTAAGAGATGATAATCACTTGGAGCCAGGTGCGGACTATACGGCGGGTGCAATAGGTAATCCCATCCGAGCTCCCGTAGCTTCTGGCGGGTCCACAAAGATGTGTGAGGCCGAGCGTTGTCCTGGTGGAAAACAACACCATTCCTATTGATCATTTCTGGCCGCTTCTGGTCAATCGTCTGCTTCAAACGGTCAAGCTGCTCACAGTAGAGAACCGAGTTGAGGGTCTGACCATAGTTGAGCAGCTCATAGTGGATGATACCCTTCCAATCCCACCAAACACACAGCAAAACCTTCCTGGCCGTCAATCAGGGCATGGCGATGGTTTGGGCCGGCTCACCGCGCTTCGAACACGACTTCTTTCGCTTTAGGTTGTCGTACGTGATCCACTTTTCATCACCAGTCACCATTTTCTTCAAAACTGGGTCGAGTTCGTTCCGTTTCAGCAGTGCACCGCAGGCGTTGATTCGGTCTAAAAGATTTTTTTGCGTCAACTCGTGTGGCACCCATACATTGGATGATTTCAACGATTTTATCGGTTTTCATGACGATTGGGCTACCAGTACGGGGTTTTCTTCGACTGCGCTGTGCTGTGCGAATCGTTACAGTATCGGGCCCATAAACTACACGAATTTTTTCGGCCGCCTTCGTTGCAGTTTTACCTCGCAGGTAGTAAAAACGTAAAATATGGTGAATTTGTTGCTTGGTGGACTCCATCTTTGACGCGCTATAACTTGAGACTGAAAAGGACAATCACAACACTGTCAAAACTACATTTGTAGCACAGATTGTCGTCTTTAAATAGCCGTATAGTATGACCCGATGCGATAAGTACAACACAAGATATGTTTAAGTGTTGCCATATATTGACAATATACGACATTTCTTTTTCCCCAACCCAATATATCCAAATCAGCCATCACTATTACCATTATGTGTTCAAGAATTAAAACAAATGATCAAAAGAAATTGCAGTTCACACAATTAATGTTTTTTTCTGTTTTCACGGCAATTTACTACAGCAATAATTCCCATTTTCATCGCATGTCAAAGGTCGTGCAAAAGAACTACCACACCAGAACCCTCCCTAGTTGAAGTCAATCCTTCATTCCTGAACGAGAGGCATATTTTTCAATCTCATCGTGCCTCAAAAGCACAATCTACGCTCCCTTTTTATGTCTATTGCCGAGGAGAAGCAAAGCCAAAAAAAGCTATTCAACGGATCAGCACAGAACATTCGAATCGTTAGGATTTGACTGGTGCCCTCTGTGATAAGGTGATAGAATCGTAATCATTCCAGAAAGGAAAAAAAAGAAGAAAAAAACATGCGAATGTATCTGACGGCTTTTCCACTCATCTTATTCCTCAGCGGTTTTGACCTTTCCGAAGAGGATGAGGATGATGATGAGATTGCAGATTGGGTTTGGAGGAAAAGGGCCAGACACGAACGACGGCAGATATGAGTCAGATTAGCTAAACGATCAGCCCGTTGGAATTAATTTTTCAACTCACCATCTACGGATCAATCAAAGGCTGCTCGACTTCTGGTGAGAAGGGCGAATGTTGATAGCAATTATAGGGCGGGTTTTTCCGCCCTTGCATAAATGTTGCCTTCTGAACAATTTAGAGTAGAATGGCCAATCAGGGGCGGAATGATATAATATCATTTAAGTTGCGTTCGTTGTATACTCAACAGAACGAAGTCCGAAGTATTGTAGAAAAAATGTAATAGACAGAACAATTATTTAAATTTCTTCGTAGCTATTTTTTAAAGGTTTCATTCATCCGAATTCGAGTGACAACCGTCGAACAACAACCATTGTTTATCTGGTAAACAATCTAACGAGATCTACAAGGTATACAAGCTATACAAAACATTGGTACTGAGGTGCGCTAATTTGACCCGAAAGCGTGCGGAGTAAATAATAAACAGCTGAATCGTCGGAACAAAGTTGTGAAAAAATATTTTACAACGTCAAGTGTAACAATAGCTAAAATCGCAATTTCCGGGTGGTTGGATTTACTGTATATCCATCGAAAAATGAAGCAGCTCATCCACTCATCCGCTTCTCCGGACGCTCTTGTGGATGCTCATCCCGAACATTTTCAATGAGAATTCAGTAGAGCGAAAATAGAAATCGTTTTTGTTGCATCAAACTTTATCCACCCAATACCCGGAAAAACAATAGAAGAATTCGAATTGTGGCGACGACCACAAAACGACACATTAGCCACCCATTGTCTCCACCCCTTTTTCTCGAAGTGAGTGTTTTTGCGGTCTCAGTTTGTCTTTCGCTTTTCTAATTTTACAGCTCGAAATTGAGCACACTTGATGTCCTGCATCGTTCGCCCCCTGCTTCCGGATCAGCCAACGAGTACGATGGCGAATGCTATAATCCAAATTCCCAGAATTGAGACGGGACGATTGCGACCAAAACGTTAGTGTATTGATTTTCAATCCGAATCGAATTAGACTTCCGATTGTTCGCCGCCACCGCTTGCGTCCCACGCTCTATAATGCTGTGGATTGCAGAATTTCAGCGTGACTGGCTGCTTGGCTGGCTTCCAGGGAACAATTTCTGCTGTGTTTATGCATGGGTGTTTGTATGCTGGGCGTAGACCAATTGTGAGTATGAGCTCGATAAGATTTGATCATTGGTAGAGGATTGTATCGGAAATTTACTATGCGAATTGAATGGTTATCCGTAGATGAGCCAAAGATTGAAAACCCTTCCGGCACCACGATTTTTTCCTGTTTCTTATAAGCATACACAAGTTTGTTACATTCGTTTGTTTCATCGACTCAGGATTATCATAATCAATCATATCGTTATGAAGACTTGAGACTGAATTCTTGTTGGACCTTTTATGTAGCGCGAATGAGTATCACACTCTTTGTTTTCAAGTTGTTTGTTTTCTTGTATCTCCATATTCAATGCTCGACTTCACGAATGCAACAGACTGACAGATATCAGGTGATTAATGTTCTTCATAATTTGGGCGTCTGCCATTCTCACACTATTTATTTAAAACATTAAAGTTTAGTAACATCATAAAAATAAATATTATTAGAGAATGTCGTGGCTCTGAACATTGACGAATTCTTCGGCAAAAGGAGGTCCCAGTATTGATAGCTCACGAAAAACCATCTCGGAATTTAACCTATACACTTTTTCAATAGTATAGCGATGTTACACGTTCAAAAGATGGAATTGGAAAGGCTGAGTGATATTGGTAGGGGTTATTTGTGTTGTGTGGTAGGGATATAATGTGTTACTTGCTATCCGTAAGAATAATTAATAAATAATTTATCCTTCGTTAATATTAAAAAAAAACTTTTCCCTCAACACGCAACACAGAAAATAATGGATTTTTGAAACAAGCTAAAAAATCCGCTCTGTACTTATCATTGGAATTGTCTACTGGCACATTATCCAGGATTAAACTTTCCCCCGGAATGTTTTCGATCACATCATTTTTCACGATGAACGAGGGTTATAACGAGCAATTCGCTGCGGAAGCCAAATGAATAGAAGAAAATTCATGCTCTGGGGAATGTTTGCCAAAAATAGCCGATATTAAAAGTTGGGCAGTGTTTTAATTGGAAAAGAGTGTTGGAAGCCGATAGTAGAATTTTTGTATAAAGGATCGAAAATAGAAGAAATATAAACTAAGGAGTTGTAGTGTGCTAGATCAGCTATACTCAAACAGCGGCCCGCGGGTCGCATGCGGCCTGCCGAGCTCTTCCGGTTGGCCCGTTTGATCCATTACCATTTCGTATGTTTCATGTATGTGTATGTGATTTGTGTATGTGAATATCTATGAAATATATTTAATCTGATCATTAGGGCTAATCCTTTTGACGCTCGTGAATAAAAATGGAAATATGAATTACCTATTTTAATTAACTAATTAACTAACGTTAATAGTTATTTTAGCTCTGATCGGATTTTGATTTTTCCAATCGAATCGGAAATTTTCCAAAATTTTTGATACGTTGTAATTACGGTTCCCTAACCCATAAATAATTTAAATTAAAGAACATTGGAAGAATACACATTTTTATATCGTGTTCCCGTGGCAGAATTTGTAACAGCGAGGTACAATATCTAAATATCATTGCTAATCAGACGAGCGTAAATTGGTTCACGGACAATGTGGATAGAGAAAATATTGCAATGTTAGCTCCGTATTCTATTCATTGAGTATAAACAAGCCACCCACGATTTCAAATTACAGTATTCACAATTCATCAGTCATCTAACTAGCGACCAGGTGGCAGCAAGGCCTTCAGAATTACCTTTCTCAAGGCCGAGTGTTTATTTTAGTGTTCCAAATTTGTTTTTTTAAGGCTAGAGACGAATGAACTGATTCGTCTCAAAGCCTATATAATTCAAAACTTCATCATCACCATAATTCAAGTGATCTCGCACCAGTTATCAGACAGCAGTCTTTTTCAATGCTGAGGTCACAATGATGTTACTGTAATTTTGCTCGATTCAATAGAAGAATGAAAAATATATATTGCACAGTATTTTATTCGGTGAGGGCTGCAATTTACATACCGTCTGGTGAAGGGGCCTTTGTATTTTTGCATCACACCATATTTGAATCTGTACTGGGTTATGAGTTTTAAATTTTTGAAACGGGAGCTGTCAGTTGAACAAAGTGGTATGTCAATCATTTCATTCGAAAGTTAGAAGATGTTTAATAATGCTGGACCCAAAAATTTGTTTGAATAGCTCAAAATTGCTTCGAAAGCAAACCGTTGAAATCACAAAAATCTATGAATATGGGTACCTGCTAGAAAGTCCATCTTAGTCATGATTTGTCGATGCATGTCGTGGGTTGATAGTGAGAGTTCTTCAAATATTGTGCCAACCTCAGTTTTATTTTGCTACTGCATTCAACAATATTTTTCGTTGCAGAATACATCTTCAGAATATGCAAGAAGCAAATATTATGTAGAGCAGAATCAAAGTAGAAGAGAAATATTAAATAGAACGTACGTCGTAGGTTTTCGTACCGTGGAGATTGTACAAAATGTTGATTTTATCAAAAATAACTCTTCATTTTAGAAATTTCGATGCATTCTAAAAACCTATTTTATTTTTATTTTTAACTGAAGGGAGCTTCTGTAAATTCAGCAGTGTGTTTGGATTTATTGGTGTAATGATGTTGTTTTGAATTGTAGAGGTGTTATTTCGTTTTTTGTTCATTCGCTTATTTGTGATTTTTTAATCGATGATTAAATTTTCGTGATAATGATTATTGTTTCTGGGTTAAAAAAGACATAAGGCATTGTTCAGCGTTGAGAGTTGTGTTGTCCGGTGGAAAACTGAAACTGAAAATTCGTTTTGATGCTATTGCTTTCGCCTCCGATTTTCTATTGTCGTTCTGCATCTTTTGAGATATTTCGTTCTGCGTTGGAGATGTAATTTTGCTAAGAGATATTGAAATTTCTTATATATTTAAGAAGATCAATATTTCAATTGATTGATCTTGATTAAAAATGTTCCCACGAAAAACTTCCCTATGCAAAATATCAGCTCAGGAAAGGGGGGAGTAAAGGAAATCGAGATTTTCGAAAAAAAATTTATGCCGAATGTTTGAAAATTGCATAAAACTTCGAGATTTACCGTTATCCCGAAATAAATGTTTGATCAAAAATTGACTTTTTGGCACTTTGTGGTTTTTTGTCTGAAAAGTCGTTTTTTGACGAAATTGACGAAATTTGACGAAAACTCAAACTTTGACGGCCGTACGACACTATAAATGAAGTCCGATTGAGCTGATATTTTGCATAGGGTAGTTTTTCGTAGGAGTCAACATTTTCAATCAAGTTTCCTTTAAAAATTCGAAGGTCACTTTTTTCCATACATCCATTGGCACTATAATATACAGCCATTCCATGCCAAACCGATATAGGGGTTCTCAGATTTCCATGAAAAGTGGTAGTTTTGTTCTTTGTCGCAGAATATTGGACCAGCATTTTTTTGATTTTTTTTTTTAGTTTTTAGTTAGGGTGACTGTCTCCGTCCAGAGAGGTATCTGAGCAGAGTTCCGAAGTAGAGAGTAGACTGGCTACCCGAAAAATGATGTAGAAATGATGAGAACGAATATAGCCAAAGCTGGTTGGTCTATACTGTTCTAAGGTTTATTTGAGACTGACTTGTTCTTGACATTTTGTGCCCTATTTATACTATTGGCCCATAGTCATTTGAATAGCCTTTAGCAATTGTTTCTTTGGTCGGGTTCCTTCTCGAAAGTTCGCTATAAACAATTACGCGTTGTATAGCGGGTTCGTTTCCATCCGTTCCCGTTCTATGACAATTGGGATGTTATTGTTTATTTGTTGTGATTGTTGTTTTGTGCTTTGGTAAGTATTATGTGTATTATGTTTAATAATGATATGAAGATTGTCTTTTCAGGGTTTTTTCAGGTATCCGTCGTCGATGTACAGGTAAGTGATAATAAGCACATGTAGGTAATGACTATTTTCCTTTCAGGTGCGGCATTGTGTGTGTTTCTAGTGTGTTTAGTGTTAAGTATTTTATAGTTTATCTAATGTGTTGAATAAAGTGTTTATGAATTAAAGAAAATGTGTTTTGTTTTTAATTTCCGGCTGTCTGGGCCGTAACAGTGACCATTTCCATTTTAGGGTGGTCCGAAAAATCCATTTTTTCCACTTTTCCAAAAAAAATTTTTTTATTAAAATTCATAACTTTTGAATCACTGAACCAATTTATATGATTTTCCAAGCTTCCAAAAAAAAATTTAATATGATCATTGATTGTAGTCGTTTTTTATTATTTTCATGACTTTGGACTAGAGGGCGCTATATTTTTCTATATTTTTTCTTGAAAGCTGAGATTTTTTTTTATATAACATATCTCATTATCAAATATAATGCCTCTCTGAATTTTGGATATATTATGTAGAAAATCCTCAGCTGTCAAGAAAAAACATAAAAATATATAAAAGAAGTTTATTTTGGTAAACTTAAAAAAAACAAATACACTCAATAATTACGAAAACGAAATCCAAATCTTCTGCAAATGTAACACTTTTATAGCTATTATGGTTTAATTTTATATGTCGATCATCTAAATCGGTTCTGTGGTTTAAAAGATATGAATTCATGAAAAAAGGCATTTTTGGATGAATGGGAGAAAAACAAGATTTTTCGGACCACCCTAAAATGATAATGGTCACCCCAACGAAAAAAAAAAACGGGTCTAATATTTTGACATAAGGAACAAAATTAGTACTTTTCACGAAATTCTGAGAACCATTATATCCGTTTTGCATGGAATGGCTGTATAGCAGTTCCGATCAGACAAAGACATCACGGAATTCTCTAAACGCTCTTTAATTTTTTCGTTGACATCTAACTCCTTCTTCTTCTTCTTCAATGGCACTAACGTTCCTAGAGGAACTTCGCCGTCTCAACGTAGTATTACTTGCGTCATTTTTATTAGTACTTAGTTGAGATTTCTATGCCAAATAACACGCCTTGAATGCATTCTGAGTGGCAAGCTCTAGAATACGCGTGATCACAGTGCAAGTCGGAGGAAATTTCTTTGACGAAAAATTTCCCCGACCAGAACGGGAATCGAACCCGAACACCCGGCATGTTAGTTATAACGCTAACCACTCGGCCAAGGGAGCACAATCTAACTCCTATATTTTATAATTTAACTGCAATATAATTTATCAATATCACAAATGGTGTTAGAGTTTTTTTTTTATATTGTAGCTCCAGAATTGAACTGCCTTTGTAACCCAATATGTGAACTATTGCTGTATTTGCTTGAAAATAGTGTGATCAAACATCTACTGTACTTGACGCAAATTCCGAGCACTACTTGAATACTAATTTTAGTGTAAATTTCTCAATAATTAAAAATAATTAATTAAAGTTTAGTAAAATTACATTTTAAAATGAAGTGTTCGGGATTTGAGACAAATCGGTATCCATATAAAAATCACCGATCAAAGAAAAAATTCAATTGTCATTTTTGGCGATTTTGTCCAGGCATTTGATTGTTCGGTGTACATATAGTCAACGAAAGATTTTGATATACAAGAAATCAATATGCTTTACGATTCAATCCAATTATCTCTTCTACAAGATAAGAATTTTCGAATATAAATTTGGAATTAGAGAAATAAGCGGTCTAACGGATCAATTAATGCAATTTCAGAGAAGCAGTTGAACTATACAATTTCCCTCCCAATTTATGAAAATAATCAAAAGCGTATTGTATTCTGCATAAATTCTCAAGGACTCAGCCTGTTGGTGCTTGTATAACGCCCGGTTGTAAAATGTGAGGGACGAACGGGCATCTGCTATCTGCTATATTGCCATTCAATTATAAAGTGGAACAACTGTTGAAGTCTTTGCTAATTCAGCCTCAAACACGGCACTCGGGACTTGAAATGATGTGTTATTTTGTATCCTGCATGCTCTCTATCATGCATGCTGTCTATCGCAATTGGAAATGCTCCAAGTGATGTGATGGCGAATGTGAAGTATGTCGTTCCTACTTCAAGCCAGCGAAACAGTCTCAGTCTCTTCTGGCAGCTTTCACCAAATGAAGATTGGACATATCTTTTCGTCAGAATTTATCTCGTTAATTAAAATATCATTCTTCTCCTGTTTCGTGTTGAAACGTTGCACGAGCTCGTTTAGTGTGGGCTAAAATTCTGATCTGCCCACTAAAATAAGCGGAGAACCACTTTTAGCAGTGACAGCTCGGTTGTATGAGAGACTACGGTTCCGCTGGAACTCATAAAATATTAAGATTATATCAAAATGAACAAAAATTATCATTGAAAACATAGCTTTGTTGAAACAAAACTGTACCATAAACAATGAAGTACACCTAATTCAAATCAGAGCAAATCAATTATGGTTAGTATGTGCAAAGCCGAATTAGCCGTCATTGATTGACTAACACGCTATTGCGTTTGAAGCTGAAAGTAAACTTCGAATTGCTATTGTGGATGATTCGCGTTGATTGCTTTAATTATGAATATCGTTCCGACGAATTAACTCTCTATCGATGTGTACACAATATACGTAGGCTTCATTATGTTTCAGATTTAGAGCACGCTCCGAGCTGAATCCTGCAATGTGGATATCGAGACCAGGTGGCATAGAAATCGAAATGTTCAATTTCATACGCAACATTAGGCCAGCATCGGTGTAAATTTGTGCCGGGCCATAAATCATAACGCTCGGAACTGTTGGCTCTAGCACCGATTGCACTCAATTACGCAATATTTTGGCCTCATTAGACTTTATCGGCGTCACCTATCAACATAACACCCACCGGCAGCGGTTGCCTACTCAGCATGATAGGTTCAAGTGCAATAATTCCAGCTAGTGAAATATAGAGATATGCTCAGAACTTTTCCTTTGCGTATAACCCAGAGTGATTAAGCTGATATTGAAATTATGCTTTTTAGTAATTGAGAAATAACGTTGTACATATAGTAATATTTTCCACGCAAATGATGTGAGTAAAGGGTGTGTCACATCAAATTGCATCACGGAAAAAACGCTGTAGAAATTTAATTTTTAGGAATTATATCTTCAGCTTTCGCTTATAATCAGATAAGAGTGTATAGATCACGTTGGCCATGCTTCACTGTAAATTTTTCGCAAATTTGGAAAAATGTCGTCGAACGAAAAAGAGCGTCGTGAATTAATCCTGTGCACTCATTTCGAGAATCCGGAGTTGTCACATCGGGACATCGGTAAGATGCTGGGAATCGTCCAATCCACGGTCAGCAGAGTACTAAAACGATACTTCGAGAACCTAACCATCGACCGGAAGGTGAAGAACGGCAAAAATGGATGCTCCGTCAGTGAAAAAGATCACAAGCGCGTAATTAAGCAGTTTAGACGTGATCCGAGAAGTTCGGTCCGGGATGTCGCCAATAAGCTGAATTTGTCAAGTTCATTCGTCCAGCGGACCAAGCAGCGGGAGGGCCTGCGTACATACAAGGTTCAGAAGGCTCCTAACCGCGACGAAAGGCAAAACATGGTGGGGAAGACGCGAGCCCGGAAGCTGTACACCGAAATGCTGACGAAGCCGCATTGCCTGGTAATGGACGACGAAACCTACGTCAAAGCGGACTTTCGCCAGCTGCCGGACCTGTTGTTCTTCTCCGCAGAGGACAAATTCAGCGTTCCGGAGGAGATTCGCAAGCAGAAACTATCCAAGTTTGCCAAAAAGTACATGGTGTGGCAAGCGATCTGCTCTTGCGGAAAGCGGAGCGCCCCCTTCGTGATGACCGGCACGGTAAACGGGCAGGTTTACCTTAAGGAGTGCCTACAGAAGCGCTTACTACCACTATTGAAGCAGCACGAGGGCCCGACCATCTTCTGGCCGGATCTCGCTTCGTGCCACTATTCAAAGGACATGTTGGAGTGGTACGAAGCCAACGGAGTCACCTTCGTGCCAAAGGAAATGAACCCGCCCAACGCGCCGGAGCTTCGCCCAATAGAAAAATATTGGGCGATTATGAAGCAGGCCCTCCGGAAGAACCCAAAAGTTGTCAAATCGGAGGCGGACTTCAAGAGAAAATGGATTTCTGTTCAAAAAAACTACAACCTGACGTTGTACAGAACCTTATGGACGGGGTAAAGAGGAAGGTGCGAGCATACGGGCTTGGGGTCGAAGTATGAATAAAAAGAAAATGCCAAAAGTTGTTTAATAGTTTTTATTTTACTGTCTAAAATTTTCAAAAGGATCGGTCTACTGGGCGAATTTCTACAGCGTTTTTTCCGTGATGCAATTTGATGTGACACACCCTTTATCAATCATTGACGCATGATTGAGTTGATTAAACAATTATTATTGGTCAGGTTTATTATTACGAACATCGTACAGAATAATGATTTGTTTCATGTTCCCGAGGATACTGTGTGCAGATGGAGGAACATTATTGCGCTCGAGTGCTTCAAAGCTAAGTTGCGGTAAACCCAACGAAAATAGAAAAGAATTGACAGAAACTGATGGAGTATACACTTTTGCGGTTGCAAATTTTATCCCATCGAATCAAACCTCTTAAAAGAAATTGATTTTGTTGGTTATTTCAGTTTGCATTGATTTATGCTTGTTTTTGAACATCTAAGGAAATGACCGGACACTCAGTTTGTATTTTAGTTTTATTCACTCAAATTGTTTATGAACAATAATGAGTGAGAGGCACTGTTCACGTGAACACGATTCTTGCGTAGCCCTACAAGTAGAAGATCAACGCCATAAGTCGTAGAATCTCGATACAACAACATTTTTTTCAATGCTAACATTATATAAAAAAATCCAGAAAAAACTTCGCGTAATATTCAGTTTTCCACACTTACTTGTTATTTAAATTTTTCCGCATCATTGCGGTTATGAGTCATTACACCAAGCCATCGGATTAATAATCGCTCAATTAATATAATTATCGCTTCGCCTGAGCAAGAATTCAGAGACAGGGCTATCGTACGGAAATTATTTCTCATTTTTATATCTTATCGCGGTCCTCCCTGGAAATTGCTGCGTCAGCAACGAGCGAACCTTTTTCGTTGGATCAGCACACAAATTTAGCACACGATTGCTACATTCAATTCCTTACATTTTGCCACAATTTAGTTTTGCTTGTCATGATTTACCCCGTCCTATTTTGGATAACATTGTTTCGTACTGATGGAACGAAGCTGGAAGACTAACATTCAAAAGTACCCAAAGTTTAAACAGGAGAATTTTCGGAACCCGTACGAAAATGAACTGTTTCCGGTAGTAGCTTTCGAACACAAACTTACGATGTAATTAAATTAACAACAACTATCTTCAGAGCCAGCGAATTATGTGTTGTCGTTTATTCATAGCAGTTAGGGGAAAAGCGGTTAAAATGAACACTCTAAGAAATATGCCCGTTTACTGCGTCCACATAGCGCAACAATCTTCGTCCCTCGAGGAATATTATAGCTTAATATACATAATGTTCACCACCTCGAAAAAAACACCCTATGCCAAGTATCAGCTCGTTATGAACCCATTGGTGATCGGAAATTTTGAGCAGCTTATCGAGCTAAATTTTAATTCTGGATTCATGAGCTCATATCAGGAATTCATCTCTATGCAGGTTGATCCTTCTTCGTATACTCCCAACCGTGTTTGTTTTCCTAACTACATCAGTTCCTCTGTACATTTTGATCTGTTCATGAAGGAGAAAATCCATGGAATTCCAGTTTATCATCGATCAGGGATCGTTCCTACGATCTTCAATGCAAAGCATGGGCGTGTCAATTGTGATAATATGTACTTTACTGATGGGTCCTCTATAAATGAGTCCATAGGATTTGGAGTGTTCAACGAAATTTTTAGCACCTCCCACAGTCTTCAGAATCCTTGCTCTGTGTATATTGCTGAATTGGCAGCGATACACTGGGCGCTAGACAGCGTCGCCTCACGACCTGTTGAACACTATTACATTGTAACGGATAGTCTTAACTCTGTCGAAGCTATCCGTTCAGTGAGGCCGGAAAAGCACTCGGCATACTTCCTTGAGAAATTTTAAGTGCTTTAACTAGACGCTGTTATATCATTACCTTTGTCTGGGTCCCTTCACATTGCTCAATTCCGGGTAATGAGAGGGCTGACTCATTAGCAAAGGTAGGTGCAATTGAAGGCGATATTTATCAGCGTCAAATCGCCTTCAATGAATTTTATTCTTTAGTTCGCAAAAATACCATCGCTAACTGGCAACGTAAGTGGAACAAAGATGAATTGGGCCGGTGGTTTCACTCGATTATCCCTAAGATTAGCCTCAAACCATGGTTCAAAAGTCTGGACTTGAGTCGGGACTTTATTCGCACCTTCTCCCGACTCATGTCCAATCACTGTTCGTTAGACGCGCTACTCTTTCGTATTAATCTTGCCGATGGCAATATCTGTGCTTGTGGCCAAGGTTACCACGACATCGAACACGTTGTTTGGTCGTGCGAGGAGTATCTTGTTGCCAGATCGAATTTAGAAAACTCTCTTCGGGCTAAAGGAAGGCAGCCCAATGAGCCGGTGAGAGATGTGTTGGCTCGGTTAGACCTTGATTACATGTCTCAAATACATGTCTTCCTAAAAGCTTCGATCTTCGTGTGTGATTTTCCTTATATCCTTATATTCTCCTTTTCCTTTTCCTTCGCGAAAAATCAATTCCCTTCTTACTAAAAATAGAATGAGGTGGAATGTAAATACATACTAGATATAAGATAGGCTTAAGAATCGAGTATGATGAACGTGAGGGCGAATGTGAGTGTGAACATTGTCAACATATTCTTATATCCTTCCTTTTTTTTTCCTTTTCCTGGAAAAAAAAATGTCACCCTTCTAAACTCGAGCAAACCGCGAGTAAACGGTTCTCTACTTCATTAACATTAGCATTAATGAAAAATGTTTATATATACTTGTAACAATACAGATAGGAGTTTGGCTCCTTTAAACTTATGTAACTGAGCCTGTAAAAATAAACGATTTAATAAACAAAAAGTATCAGTTCAATCGGACTTATGGGAGAGTGGCGCAAAGTGGTCAAAGATTGGGTTTTTTGAAAATCGAAAAATCACTGTCAAGGGGGGGGGGGGGTTTAAGTAAAGGAAATCGGGGTTTTCGAAAAATACTTGTTGATGCCAAATGTCTTAAAATTCCATGAAACGTCGAGATCTACTGATCTCGAAAACATTTTTTTGACAAAAATCGACACTCTGGGACTCTGGGACACTCCGGTATATGAGACGAGACGTATGGTTTTGGGTACCAATAAGAGATAGCTAATAGTTATCTCGATTTTTGATTCGGAACTTGCTGCGAAATGTTGATTTGTACGATAATATATCCTATGCAAAATATTAGCTCATTTTGGACTTCATTTATTAATGTTGCAGACGATAAAATTTGAGTTCTTTGAAATCCAAAATATCACAAATATAATTTTTCTTGGTGCCAAATGTCTTAAAATTACATGATACGTCGAGATTTACAGTTATCTCGAAAAAAATATCGTGGAAAATCGACTTTTCAAATGGGAAAAAGATCAAGTGCCAATAATTTTTTGTTTCCATTTTTTTCGAGATTACAGATTACAGTTACAGTTATCTCGAAAAAAAATTCGTGGAAAATCGTTATTTTTTTTACAATTTTTTTTCTGAGATTGCAATAAATCTCGCCGAGTAATGCAAATTTTGAGACATTTGGCACCAAAAAAATTTTGGAAATCTCGATTTACGATGATTTTTCGGTTTCGGGTATATTATCGTGCAAATTATCGTGAAAATTCGAGATAGCTATTTTTATTGGCATCCAAAACCATACCTTTCGTCTCATATACCGGAAAAAACTAAGTCCCAGAGTGTCGATTTTTGAAAAAAAAAAGTTTTTTCTAGATGACAGTAGATCTCATGCAATTTTAAGACATTTGGCATCAAAATTTTTTTTTTCTAAATCTCCTATTTCCTTCCTCCCCCCTTGGATGATTTTTCGATTTTCAAAAAACTCAAACTTTGGCCGTTTTGCGCCACTCTTCCTTAAGTCCGATTGAGCTGATATTTGGCATTGGGTGTTTTTCCGAGGTAGTGAACATTTTGTATTGGCTAACTTTTTGAAATCCGAGATGAACATTTCCATTGGCACTCTAATGTTCATATTATGCTTAATAGGTTAGATTTATACATTGTTTCATGTCCAAATTTGTTTGAACTGAATTCACCAAGAGTAGTAATTAGATTTTTCTCATACGTACAAAAACGTAGTAAGAAACACATAACGCTTCACATATCGAGGTTTGTTGTTGGTGGGGTGACATATTTTTCCAGGGTCAAAGTAACAAAAGGAACTCCTTGAAGAGTAACATGTGATATATCAGGTTTAGAAAACATAACTTTGTAAGTCGTTATCCGGTGGTGGCTCATTTTGCCCCAAACAACAAAGTAATTTCGAATACGAATTAATCGTCGAAATAAAAAAAAAACTGTTTACCTCCCATTGAATATGTGAACAGTCGTCAAAACTTATGATTTGCCGAAGATATCAGGTCGAATAATTCAAATTTCACGGGAAATTACTTAAATACGATGCGCGTAAAATTACATCCGAATGGCTACCGTTAGAGAAATTTCTGTTCTATTTATTATTTTTTACATTTGACAGTTTCGTCTAAAACAGGGTGTCTTACATAGCTTTAAATGTTCTAAGAATAGGACAATCAAGAAGTATCAATTTGTTTTTAGATAAATTATCGAAGTTTAATCACCGGTTCATTTTACCAACCTTGTTAATTTTAACCGCATTTCCCCAACTCGGCGTTTGCATTTTGAGAAGCTTCCCACGTCGCTACATGCTGTGACGAAGTATGAGCTGGTAAGCTGAAGAAGCATAACAATAATGCTTGTAATTGGATAATAAATTTCCACTTCTAGACTTCTAGAAGGGTAATGGGACAGGGAAACAGACAACATTCACATGAGAATGTAGCGATGGAATGTACTCTCTGGTGCAACTTTACAAGAGTATGAGTTTTGTGATGATTTTGTAAGCTTTTCTCCAACGATATGAAACTATGAATGGGAATTAACTTGTTGTACAAGATTCTCGTACGGACCCGATAAATGTTGAACGTTGAGCAATGTCGGTGAAACACTGAGGCCATATATTATATACATCAGTTATGATTTGTAAATTTTCAAAACATACTAAAAGTTTTGATGTATTTGGCATAAATAACAGCCCGAATGCTGCTAGTGTTGTTCTGCAGAGGATACCGCAAATGTGAATAAAATGAATAAAAATTATTCCTGTGAGTGAATAAAAATGTGGATAAAAATCATACCTGTCGAAATTCAGTGATTTTTTTTTTTCTGCGCGCACGCATTAATCGCGTGAAAAATACAATTCAGCATATATATATATATATATATATATATATATATATATATATATATATATATATATATATATATATATATATATATATATATATATATATATATATATATATATATATATATATATATATATATATATATATATATATATATATTAAATTAACGTACATTCAAGCATGAAACACAAAATGAGAAACGGCCGTATTCATTTCGGCGGTTGAAGAATCGAAAACACACAACTTTAGAATAAAAGTAAAAAATGTCACCAACCAAACTTGAAGGAATAGTAATACATTTCCTTTCACATTACTCAAAATTTAGTTGGTAGTATCACTCCTGAGATCCACGGGAGGCCGCTTCAGGGCGAGTATTCTAGTACTTTTAACACATTGCGGACCGCTCACGAGTTCTTTCGTGTTTCGCGTTCCGTCTATTACGGATAGATCACCAAATAATCCGTGTTTTCTACACATAATGGTTAAATCCTTGGTCTGCCAAGAATCTGACTCGCCCTCGTTTCATCCACACCGAAGGAAACGATCTCACTCGTGGAATCCGAACAAATGAGGCATACAAGTTTGCCCCAAAACGTGCGATCCTTAATGTGTTAATATGGTCGGTGTTCGGTCAGACCAGACTAAGTAACAAAATAATAAGCTTAAATTAGCAAACAATCAAGTATTTCATATCCTATATTCTACTTTTATCAAACCACACTCATTTTGCAGATAGCAATATATTATATGGGTTTTGATTCGGTGAACAAGTTGACCAGTCCAGAATCTGAAGCACCTATTCATTAAACCATGCCATAACCTTCCGGATTTTACGAATTGATGCCAAATTACCCAATTATCAAATTGTTTTTGATGCAAAAACAGCAGTAAATGATTCTGAAGTACTTCGTTGCACTTCTGACTGTTCATTCGTGTTGATGAAGAGCTATCTAAACCAAATTGATTTTTTTGTTAAGCTTTGAGAGAAAGTTAAAAAAAATAATTCCCATATGTTCCACAATGACGATGACATTGTTAGTTCAATTAGATTTCGCGTTTGCGGAATTGAACTTCGTGTTCCGTTGGTGTGAAGCGAAAATGCCAATAGATTATCAGGTGGAATAACGCAATTTAAAAATGATAATTACATATTACAGCGAAACACATCAATTGCAAGTGAATTAAGAAGCGAAAATTTAGTCTGAAAATAAATTTGTAGAAGTTTTTGTAGAAGTAGTGATGAATTTATAGTAAAAGGAAATTGTAAAGGGCCAATTAGAAGATCAATTAATGGAGAGATCTCCGATTGAACCAACGAACGTTCGCTAAGTATGAAAATGTTAATGTTCGAAATAATTCATATCAAAAAAGTTGATGGGTCTGGGCCTAGAGGCACGGACGTGATCTTGACATAGGACTGTTATTGCGTATAGTAATTGAATTTGAATTGAGTTTTTTCATTGTTCAAAATCTGTATTTTCATCTTTTTTGATACATCGAATGGAAGTCATGAACATATGCGTGTGTATACCATTTCGAACTTCTAAGTCAGCAGCCGGTTAAATTCATTAATTGCATTTTTTACATAACCAAAAAACATGCTCGAACTTCAATCTAATACAATTTCTATTGACGTTTAACCTTTTGAGCCAGGCTCTCGTCAAATCTTTGGGTAGTATAGAGTGAAATCATCCAATATCATCTTCAAGATCATTCCTAAATCATCCCTCCATTGATTCTGACAACTGATAAATGCCTATTATCGGCAATTCGAGAATAATTCACAATACGCATCTAATCACATTATGAGCTAACGCCTAATTGAAGGCAAAAAGATTGCTCGTTGCATTGTGGGGGAAAACGAGGCTAGTAAAATCGAATAAAACATACCCATTTGAATTGTCAAATTGTTAACTTTTTTTTTACTATATTCACTGTTCATGTCTTGAGCCAAAAAAATTCTGGATAAATTTCCTGTCCAATGGTATATAACACAACATACGTCGCGATAACGATTTTGAGTAATATACGTTTGAAAACTCTTAATGAATCGTTACATTTGTCGTAGAGTTACTCCCCTATATACAAATCAAAGACATGGTCCTATGCCAAAATTAATTTTGGGTGGGACGAAGATCGTCATGTCAGCTAGATGACAATATAATTCGAACGAGTTGCAGTGTGATAATAGCAATATATGGTAATATGTGCACTCGAAACTTGCTAAATACATGTCCCACTATTATATTATTTTCAAAGCTTACGTAAACCCCTGCACCCTTCAATAATCGCGTCTCGCGTGAATTTTACACACACTTGAAATCCGCTATGCAATCAAAAGGACAGGACCGCACATTTAGAGCAACAACTTTTATGGTTTCGTACAAGGACGACACCTTCAATAGCGACAACGGTGGCATTGACGGTGGCTGCATACCCCAATACATACCATACAGCCAACGATATGGCCCTTCATACAGCACCACTTTGCATCAGGGATTAGGAGCACGAATGCTGCATTCATTTGTGTTTCCGTCTGACACTTGAGAGTTTAGTAATAAACAGAACTCGACCGTCACAGCGCACAGCATCTCACAGTCAAGTAGCAACAAGCGACTGAAAATCGCTGTGTCTGTGATGAGGCACTTTGTGCATCTGAACATGAAAAAGATGGTTAGCCTTTTCACTGGCGAAACAGCTTTCCACTTACGTATTCATATCTGTCTAATTATATGCAGGTAAGCACTATTTACTCGAGAGAAAGTTTTTAGGGATCCTGACCTCTGTTAGCACAACAATCATCACAATCATCTACAATCCGTTTATAGCTGTATCAGATTGGTGTTTCCAAAGTGACCCCTTTTTGATCATCTATAACCACGTCTACTTTTTCATACAACAAAAACATACAAAATGGAATGCATCACACTTCTGACCCCATTGCACAAATCTTAGTGCGTAGAAAAATTGCAATGCTACGGCATGAATAGAAAAAAAAACGATCGCCTCGAACGCTAACATGGTAGCGCTATAGCTCTACTCACTGTTGCTCCACTGAATAGCAACAAACTATGAACCGAATTCCAATCTGGGCCAAATTTGGCGACCTGGGCCAAATGTTGGAGAGCGGCGCGCTTCGGAAAACTATGATGTTTGCAAAAAAAAATCTAATGAAACCTTTCGCGTACAACATCGATCCTCACTCGTGGTGTATCGATGTCAAGTGATAACATAGCCCCAGGCACAGGGTATTTGTTCACCGGCACAACTACGATTCGTTGTGTTCGTGTTTGGTCGAAGTTGTTTGAAATTAAATAATACGGCAAGGGGTTGAAAAAACCCCGAGCACACATAAAGAAACTAAAAATTCTTTTAGTTAGGTACCATTTCTGCAGCACAGTAAGAGTGGAAACACGCCCATGAACATCAGTGCAAGTGGATCTACGGTCGAACAAACACCGCTACTGGGTATGTAATAAGAATGAGAATGGTTCAAGTTGAGCGGAACAAAATTCCTAAAATTATTAGGTTGCATGCTATGCTAACATAAGCATAACTATTACTAGCAAATGTATAAGGAATAACATTCTTTCATCTTCTGACTAGATCATATTTTATATTCTTATTTATAAATTTCATCTATTACTTGACGAGGTTTCAATACACTTCCTGTTAGTTTTCATTTTGAAGTCTTTCCACCACCTCCCAAAATTTCCGACAATTATTGATTTAGCTGTGGAACCGTGTGCTCTCGAATATGAATGAATTCGTATCGCATCAAAGAGAAGTCAAACCATGCTAAAATGAACAAACAGTAACTATGCGGTGCAGCGTGACCTTTGTAGTTAACCGCTTTGCAGACTGGCTGCAGTCCAAAAATAGCTGTATTTTCATTGGACAAAACTAATTCTCGTGGGAAATCAAACATTTTTGTTGTGCACATGGTGGATGGTGTGCACATAAACGCATGGCCACACAAACGATTTTCAATTGATGCAGCAGTTCTAGTATTACGTATACAATCGATACTCGGGTCAGTCGTTTAGTTGAGAGCTAGTTGTTCACGCTGGAGAGTAGTTTAATGATTCATTGCCATTGTATCAAATTAATGATATAATGTAGCTTTTTCGATTGTGTCAATATGTATAACCGGTGCGGTGCTTTGGAGGGATTTATTGGTTAAATAACATACATCCTATAATTTCAATTGCAAGTGCTGTCATTTGAAAGCTATACTAGTTCGAGTATCAATTTGTGGTTCGATCTTCCATGGCATTGATCCTTTAACGTTTGCATTTCAAAAAGAGCTTTTTTTTGGATGGTGATAAAAAAACTAGACCAGATAAATGAGTTTGATAAATTTTCCATGGAAGGTAATTATATTAGCTTATTTGCGAAAAAAAATCTATGGCCTTGCGAGCGGCCTTCTGGCAGTTAACCGGAACATTTGCCATGACGGACGAAAACAAGCATGTTTTTGAGTTTTTTCTTCGTTTTTTTGTCTTCAATTCCTCCTTAGTTTTCGCGACAAAATTGTTGGAGTAGATCTTACGCTTCAGAGTTGCCCAGAAATTCTCGATGGGACGCAGCTGGGGGACGTCGGGCGTCCATATTCTGCTACTCCATTTCCTCTAACGATCGCTTTGAGTAGTGGGCCGACGCCAGATCCGGCCAGAACAGCGCGTCTTTACTCTTATAGCATTTCTTGATGAAGGACGCAATTTCCGGCAGGCACTTCGTACTATAAATTTCCCCGCTCACGGCCAGTCCGAAGCTAAAAAAGAACGGCTTTGACGTTCGCCAGGTACTTTTTCACTGTTTGGCCGGTTGCACCGACCTCCCGGCCAAGCGCACGCAGTGATGTAGCCACTTTTCCCTCGATCTTCCTCTTCAGCATCCTTTGAAGCTTCTTGTCGCTCAGGGTCGTCAGCTTTCTTTCGATGCTCTGACTAATGTTCAGCAGTGCCAAAGTAAAGATAGACGGCGCTATACTTTTTTTATATTTTTTCTGGAAAAGCTAAGGATTTTTTACATAAAACATCTCGATATCAGAGATGCTTTTTTCGCTTTTGAGTTATTATTTTGCAAATTTAACATGTTTTATGTATTCGTTCAATATTCCTATGTGACTAGAGTTCAATCTTAGGGCAAGTGTGATATTTTTTCAAAGAAACATAGCTCATTGGATTCAATTTGATATGTCGATCATCTAAATCGGTTCAATGGTTCAGATGTTATGAATTTTTGAAAAAAAATCATTTTTGGAAAAAAGGGGAAAAATGATTCTTCGGACCACTTTGACTTTAACTTATCTCTTATCTTATCTTTGACTTATATCTTATCTCAAAAACTAAATAATAGCATCTTTGATATCGAGATATGCTATGTAAAAAATGCTCAGCTTCCAAGAAAAAAATATAAAAAAATATAGCGCCCTCTAGTCCAAAGCCATAAAAACAATAAACACGGCTACGAATTACGAAAATGAAATCCATTGTTTTTGAAAGTCCAATATTTTTTAATGAAAGGCTAGTTCATTGGATTCAATTTGATATGTCGATCATCTAAATCGGTTCAGTGGTTCAAAAGTTATGAATGATTGAAAAAAGTCAGTTTTGGGAAAAAGTCGAAAAAAATGATTTTTCGGATCACCCTAAAATGGAAAAGGGGACCCTAACGAAAAAATGAGAAAATACGGTTCTAATATTTTGCGATAAAGAACAAAACTTCCACTTTTCATGGAAATCTGAGAACCACTATATCGGTTTGACATGAAATGGGTAGCAAATGAAACAGCTTGACTACTAGAATACAGTAGATCATAAATAATCTAAATCCGAAATGACCGCTATCACAAAATGACTAATTATATTTATCAACTCCAACTTCCGCATATGGATTTCAAATGGAAAAGCATCATCATCATCAATATCAGAAAAAAAATAAGTGTGAAATAAAAATTTTGAAAAAATATTGAATGCTAGAGAAATATCCTAATGATACAGATAATATACTAAAAACTAGAAAATAAAATAATTTATTTTTTTTTTAAACATTAATGTAATGTCAGTCCCTAGAGTCCGACGCGGGGCTTAAATTGTTAAGTTTTTTTTTTCCAAAATATATACCATTATCAAAGCTCATATGGCGTTAGCCTGACGGGGCCGGGCTCTTGTTGAATGATCAGTGGACTGCACAACCTTTGGCCCGTGTATCTGTAAAGAGTGTGTGTATGTATTGCCGCGACTAAGTAAAAGTTTATAGATCGGATAGGAGGGATATGAAACAGGGACACAACGAAGGAAACATCATTAAACGTTGACATCGGCGTTTCTGAGGAACAGGTATAGATGAAGCAGAAGATCAGTTCACGGCTGCCTAAGATTTAAATAGCCGTAACTTCATGTCTTTGGGTGACGGTGGGTTGCAATTGAATAAAATCGGCGCGTTGTCTGCTCACAAATCATGCCTTTTCTGTATATCGTCTTACAGAATTTACCATAAAATATTGAACGTACATTATTATAGAAAAAACGAGATGCACGATGTCATGAGTACTGATCACTATTGCATCTAGTTATTTTTTTTGTATTCCTATATTAGACATAGAGGAGAATGAACTGAAACTTTTAAACCTTCTATAATATAAACAAGTAAAGTAAAGTTCATTAGACAATAAAAATTCACATGATTGATTTCTGGATTGAGAGCCATATCCATAAATTCACGTCTTTTTTCGAGTTAATGATGCGTTCGAAGTAGGTTTCACCTACTTGAAAATCACGTGTCTCCTCCAGTTTATTTAATTCTTTGCTATTGGAAGTTGTATCCATGTTTATTATAAACACAGAACAGGTTTAGCACGAATGTATTGAATATTTTTGAACTAACCGTTGGATCATTCGAAAACTTCCGCATAATATTTCTATAATACTAATAAAAAATAAACGCAGAAATGGCTTACTGGGAAGTTATGTCCATTTTATCCTCCCAAATACAACATTATAGATGATCACTATTGAATAATATAATTTCATCTTCTTACGAGAACTTACCCAGAATTCGCAGATCTAGGCTGGGAAACTTTGTCGCATCCACTGTACTCTACGGACTTGACGTCATAGAAGAGCAATGCCAAATGAAAACGACAAATGATAAAACATGAGTATTTTAGATTCGAATGAAAGTTTATATTTCATTCTGGTTGAAAGAAATATGAGCATTTGGGAATTTTTTGACTCAGGTGTAACTATTGAAAAAGGCGTATCGATTGTAGTAAGATAAATCATTGGTAATTTATATTCCAAAAACTATGAATCGTACCGAAATAGTGTCTTAGAACTTTGAATTTTTGTATGTTAACAATCATATTTTGCCACAAATTATGAATCCTGATGTGATTGAAACTATTTCGGTACGACTCATAGTTTTTGAGATATAAATTATCAAAGATTTCACTTACTACAATCGATAGGTACTTTTCAAAAGTTACACTTTTTTTTATCCCATTTTTTTATTTTAAGCTCATTAGCATTTTAGCTGTAACAGAGCCGAATTTTAATCGTGTACATGTCACATGGTTATCATATCTATAATTAGCACATTACACAGATGCCATTCGCCAGTATTCTTTCTATACCGTTACATATGGTACATTCACACAGTAGCCATTTAGGCGTAAGAGTATTCTTTCTGTTCTTCCATTATCCAGTTAGACAACCGGACAGCGGAGACAGTAGATTGATCATTGTTGAGTTATTTATAGAACAGCAGCCCGATGTGTCTTGCAGAGCAGAGCAGTTGTATAGATGAATCGATCTTATTTCGACCGTAGATCGATCTCCATCGCTGATGATTGTTGCGTGGACGTAGCTATTCTGTAACAACACAAAGATGGTCAATGAGGGCCCTGAGTTTTGAACTCCCGATCGATCGCTTACTAGGCGAACGCGCAACCAATGTGGCTACGGAGACCCCCTCAAAAGTTACATTTGAGTCAAAAAAAATCCCTATTGCTGTGGAAAACTCATATTTCCTCCAACTCAAACGGAATACAAACTTTCGTTCGAATCAAAAATACATTTTTTTTAAATCTGCATTTTTTGGACGATTTCATTTAGAATTGCTCATAATTGTCGCGTGTGACCCCATTGAACGAAATGATACAAAAAGGAACATATTAGGGAAACAAAGAAGTAGCTCCTTTCATTCTCTCAATTTGCGTCGCAATTCACAGCGTGAGTTTTGATAATGTCTCTGGCATTGCAATCATTACATCAAACTGACGCCATTCCATTAAGGTTTTGAACTACACAACTGTGTGTGGAATCATCATACTAGGCTATCATCGGCTCACCAGGAAAATAATTGTTCAGGAATTTTGTGTGTGATTTGGTTTCGCAAGACAGCAACAAAATTATTTCCACCAAGGATGAAAGCTAAGCTAATCGAGACCGGAAGTATTAATAGAAAGAGCTTCTGTTGAGAAGAGCGCAAAGCGGAGATAACAAGCGGAGATAAGTGCATATTTAGTTGCTTCAAACCATCGATATATGGATTTGTGTGCGTTCGTGCACTCTACTCACGCTTTTTAGGGCTACGGATGTAGTTCCGAGAGGTTGAAATCCTCTACATTGAAAGGCACCGGACCATTGGTAAATTGGGTCCAATAAAAAACCTGAAATGTATTTATTTTCTTTCGTTGATTTTTTTAACAAATTCGAAAAAAATGCACAACGCTGCCGTACACCCATAATCGCCATAAATTGTATTGCTGGTACTTTTATGCGCATTTATGAAAATGCGTAACGTAAAAATAACAATAACAATCGGGACAGATAATATTTTAGAGTCTATCCAGCCAGCTTTCGCTTACAATATCCGGCGCTGGGTGCGAGCGTTGTGATGATGGTATTACGATGACAAAAAAAAATGGGTGGGTTATATCTATGATATAGCCGCAAGGTTGACGTGGGACTACCTAAGCTTAGCAATCATTTGTTTGTATTGATTGAATTTTTGATAAAATGAACCAATTTCAGAATTCAATATATTCGGTTTGTGAGTAAAAAGATTGAATAAATGCCACGCATTGTGATAGATTATGTTCTTCGTTATAAGTAAATTTAATGACAGTTCTTTTACGTTTGGTATGATGCCTAGGACAAAAGATGTGAACGGAAGAATTATCAAACGATTATTTTATATTACATTTCCCTCTGAAGTTTGCATCTCTCAAGTGTACGTACTTCTCGAACCGCGAATTTGCTTGGTTTGATGAACTTCAGGTACTCAGTTTCGATTTTGACATGTACATCGAACGCATATTGTTTAATCATCGTTTGACAACGGAGAAGGAAAATCAACAGAATCAGAATCCGAGAGTATTGGGTGCATCCCATTCTCAGTGATTTGCACGGCACGTATGTCGGATTCCAAAATTGAGAGCGAATTGAACAATCGACCAATAGACAATCGTCGTATGGCCGCAGGTCAAAGCTAGCCAGTACTGATTAAACAGACGGTCGATAGTTTGCCGACAAAACAGTTTGAATGCAATCGGGAAGCCCATCGTACTTTTTATCGGCCGATTCTGAATCGGTGAAGTGTGCGCATATGCAAATGCCTGCAGTCTGCGGGGGCTTTTAGGGAAACACATTTCAGTCGGAACAAAAATACCCTCGAATTGCATGAATTTGCAATGCCAATTTCCCCACGCTCCATGGATTTGAAGTTTGTGTTAGGGAAACATATTCCAGCAGGAACAAAAATACTCCCGACTTGCATGAATTTGCAATGCAAATTTCCCCACGCTCCATTGATTTGAAGTCTACGTTAAGGAAACACATTTTTTTTTTCTGTATTATAGTGACTTTCAACGCTTCTGGCTGGTTCGTCACTTTTACCTTCCATTTTGGAAGAATGTCGGGAGTGAGAATTGAACTCGTGATCTTGAGCGTGAGAAGTATGGATGTTACCTCCACGCCAGATCGGCTCCACAGGAAACACATAATAGTCGGAACAAAAATGACCACGACTTACATGTATGCCAATGCCAATTTCCCCTCGCTCAATGATTTTAAAGTCCGTGTTAGGGAAACACATTTCAGTCGGAACAAAAATACCCCCGACTTTCATGTATTGGCAAAGCCGATTTCTCCAACACTGCTTGGTTTTGAAGTCTGTGTTAGGGAACACGTTTCGATGAGAACAAAAATCCCCATACTTTCATATATTTGCAATGCCGATTTTCCCAATGCTGGTTGGTTTCAAAACGATCAAAACGAGGTAGTTAGGGCGTTTATATAACGCTTAACGTTTTACAGTAATTCAATTGTTTGTCTAATGAAAAATAACATTTTATTAATTGCGATAGATGCGTAGAAATATTCCCTATCAGTTGATGCAAACATCTTTCCGATCCAGTAAGAAATGTTCGAGTATAAGCATTCGGAATCTTTCATTTTTTTCTGCATGTTCTGTGTTTAGGTTGCCATTTTACCCCCCATATACTCCGGTTAGACGTAGTCCCACGTCAAAAAACAGTGGAATTGTGGTTGGATGAACAATATCTGAAACAGTTATAGCTACACTGGAACAAAATTCAGCGGAACGATTATACTGTTGGGTCTGAAAATAATATTTAGTGCACGACAATCGCTGCTATGGCCGCAGTGCATACGCGGTTGGTCAAAAATGGTCTCGGAATTGCATGCGTTGGAGAGGTGACCAAAAAAAGATTTCGGGAATGTTATTGATAGCTTTCACGTATTTATATTTATGAGGAAACTTCCATTAAAATCAAATTGATGAGAACAAAAATATATTCGCGGGACTAAAATAATGAATAAATTGAGGACAATAAATTCTTTGCATGCAACTTGATGTATCTAAAGATATGAAAAAATAACTAGTTAAAAAACTTTTTTTTTTTATATCTTGGTTATGATATGACGTTCCTTCAGACATCCTCTTACACATGCATTGGAGAGGCATTTTTTCTTCGCTCACTCGAACATATCATTCATATTGATGTTCTATGAAACATTGCAATTTTATCCCCATCACATCTTTTTATACTACTCTCAAGTGCATTTCTACGTGGCAGCAAGATTTTTTTCCAAAATGGATGTTTTCGGCGATGAACGTGTTGTTACCGTTAACACGTTCATCGCCGAAAGCAACTTTTCTGAGTTTCTTGCGGAGCCCAACTTTCGTATAAATTATTAAATGAAGATCAAACATAGTTTGTAGACAACTTTTACAATATTTTATTTAAGTTGAAGATGAATTACACTTAAGATGAATTTAGATAAAGATGACTTAAGTTGAAGATGAATTTATTTAAGTTGAAGATGAATACACTTTTTTTTATCCCATTTATTTATTTTAAGCTCATTAGCATTTTAGCTGTAACAGAGCCGAATTTTAATTGTGTACATGTCACATGGTTATCATATCTATAATTAGCACATTACACAGTTGCCATTCGCCAGTATTCCTTCTATACCATTACATATGGTACATTCACACAGTAGCCATTTAGGCGTAAGAGTATTCTTTCTGTTCTTCCATTATCCAGTTAGACAACCGGACAGCGGAGACAGTAGATTGATCATTGTTGAGTTATTTATAGAACAGCAGCCCGATGTGTCTTGACTTTTACATGACCTAGCAATATTTATTTAAGTTGAAGATGAATTGACATCAATAACCCATGCCAAAGTCTTATTATATGGGTTTCGCAAAAAGTTGCAGTACAAAACATCCGCTCTATAAATTAATAAAAAGTATAGTATAAACATTATACTGATATGGTTCTAGTTTTATTATTTTTCTACATATCCTACAGCTGCACTTAGGGGCCTATTCTGTCAAATCCCTTTTAAAAGTCCTATTCAATTTGAGCGGGGAAAGTGTCACCCATATCTGGGTGACGGGGCGACGAAATTGTTGACAAAATAGTAATGTAATGCCTTTAAAGTCAATACTAAGCGCTTCGCTTCACCTTGTGCCACTTCCATCGAAAATCCAGAGTAGAGAATGTCTCACGGGAAATTGTGCATAGTAGCAAACAAAACAGTCAAATAAAGCAAGAAAAGAATGGGAATTCTTATGAAATGGGCATTGCTTACATTCTTCGGAAGTCGTGCCCACCCGGCGTAGCTACCAGGAAATCAAGATCCATTATTTTATTTTTGAAACCATTAAAATATTATATTGAGATTGGAATGAGATTTCATAGCAAATGTTCATTCCACAAACTCATCAAATTCGAACGAATCCCACCAGCTTTCCGAATCGGCCAGAGTACATTGGAAAAGTTTAACGTCACTAATGACGATGGGTCATCGAGATGCTTCGACAAAAACGGACACTGGACTGCTGCTTCAAAAGAGATGTTTCAAACATTCCGTAATCCGATTAAATTAAATAGAGCACAAAACAACTCATGCAAACGCCGACTGCCGATTTGACTCCTGAGTGGCAGCCCCGATGGGAAGCGGTTACCCGTAGAGCATTTAAATCACCATGAATATATTATGATCAATTTTGCTTATTATTTGGACTCACACAGGAAATTCACTTTTCAAACGGTAATTTTCCCAATGGGGATGATAAACTTTTCTGCCACCGACTCACGCCTCCCTCCACGGCCACAGTCATAAATTATATCAACGACAGGCTGTACAGCAGTGTTTCAGAGTGCCGTTTTTATCACGATTCAGTGCTCGATTCTGAAGATTATTCAAATGTGCCGAAAAATGCAAATCTGAGATTTATTCAGTAAAACCGATTTCCCACCGGCGATGGTTTTTGCTTTTTGGCTGGTGGAAGGAAGGTATGACGCGGAAAAACAGGATGCGGAAGGGAGTATGGTAATTGATAATCGCTCCCGACAGCATTTAATAACCTCAAAATTACTAACCCAATTTGCATTGAAGGTGGGACGAAGCAAGCGAATTCTTTTCTTTGGTAATATAGATTCCCAAGTGATCAACCTGGAACGATTCAATGGAATGCAAATAAGAGATCACAAATGCGACGAAATAAATTTAAATTAAAAAATATATGAAGTGTATAACCCGGTATAAACGGTATATTTTTAAGCGACACTTTTCCAAAGCAATTGATATTCCATGAAAATCCATAATTATTCACTTTTAAAGCCTAAATTTGAATACTTGATAGTTTGAGAAATAAAAATTTCATGCTTCAACGTAATTGCCGAACAGAATTGGATCAATGTTGGATTAAATTATATATCATAAATTTAACCACCTCAGCCGTAGAAAATTATTCTTCTGGAATGTGCAAAACGTTGTTTACAAATTTCAAAATCAAAGCGAATTACAGTCGTGGGATGACAACCAAAACAGAAATTCATTTACCTTCGACTGTCTATTCAGACCAGAAAATGTCCTGAAATGACTACAACCCCATGCCTTTAATAGGAATACAGGGATTTGAAGATAATGTAAAATCTCGATATTGTTGCCTTTATGGTGAGTAAATCACAATCTACATTTTTAGAACCCCTAAGCGGATTTTCTTGATAAACATTAACACCAAAATATTTATATACCTTCCAAAATTACCGCGGACACTTCGAGGGACATAAACATTATCTGCTTGAATTTAGCAGAATATGGTTGTGAAGGACATCATTATTCTCAATTTCCATATTACGTAATACTTGTCACAAGGCGTGTTGTGAAATTTAATATACTTTATAAATATTCATGCTTGGAAGCAGTGTCTCATCAATGAAATATACTGTTGTAAGCGAGTGCTTAAACTGCAATAATTGGAACGTGTTCTATAGTGCTAACCTGTCTAATCTCTCAGATAGGGTAGGGCGGGGCTAGTTGGTCATAGGGGTAAGTTGGTCAGTGACGATATCTTAGAATCTGAGCGTCCAAAAATTTAGCAATATATGGATGAAAAATTGCGAATTTCTGATGCAATAGAATAAGCGAATTGGAAGAACTTTTTATTAAATAGGATAAAAAATGCGAACATGATGCCGATTTTTCCAAAAATCATTCACGGTTTGCGCATTATAAAATTGGTTCTGAAAATAGGTAATAATCATGAAAAAAAATGTTCTAACGTGAAACAAAAGTTAATTGCATGTATTTGTTTTAAATGTTGATGGGAATCGATTTTAAGATTATTATGAAAGGGTGTATCACATCAAATTGCATCACAGAAAAACGCTGTAAAAATTCGCCCAGTAGACCGATCCTTTTGAAAATTTTAGACAGTAAAATAAAAATTATTAAACAACTTTTGGCATTTTCTTTTTATTCCTACTTCGAGCCCAAGCCCGTATGCTCGCACCTTCCTCTTTACCCCGTCCATAAGGTTCTGTACAACGTCAGGTTGTAGTTTTTGACGTAGGACTACGTCTTTCATTTCTATACCGGGGTGTAAAATCAAAGTTTCGAAAACGAAAGCGTTACGCCGAAGACTGAGATTTTGAGTGTTAATAGCTCCTAAACAACTGAACGAAATGGTATGATAAACACTTCATTCGAAAGATAAAATGTCTACGCGTTCTATACTTGTTACTTTCTGATCCAAAAACTTGTTTTAATAGTCTTAAGTTTGCTTTCAAAATAGGCTATTGAAATCACCAATCGGTATATAAGCGAGCGCCGCTCGGAAATCCACTCAGTTCTAATTGAACAGCGATTGGAGCATGTTGTCGCTGTTGTGGTGAAGCTCTTCATTTATCATGAAAGCGCGGATGAACGGTGTCACCAAGAGCCTGTTTGTGCACCTTAGGCCAGAAGGGAATCCATCAGGAGGAGAGTGATGCTACAAACGGTTCCCCGGGAAGATCTCGAAGCAGCCGCTACACACACACACATACACGCACGGAATTCTTTCCGTTTGGATCGAGAAAGATCCGGAAAATAATCTGCCAGTTCCTCTAGGATTTTAAAAATACATTCATGTGAAAGAGTTTATTTGAATGTTTTCTATCCATGTAACACTGTGACCAAATATGTTTCAATCAAGTGCTATTAACAGATGGTTATCGAGTTAGCATTAACCACTGGTGGGCTTCCAGTATCGAGGAAAATGTGGAAATATCTAATCGTTACTGAAAATAATCTGCCAGTTCCTCTGGGAATTTAAAATTACATTCATTTGAAAGAGTTTATTTTAATGTTTTCTATCCATGTAACACTGTGACCAAATACATTAGGTTTTGTGATTTTTCAATCAATCGCAATCAACAGGATAGCTTCTGAAGATTATTCTTCCCCATCAGTAGGATATTTCCGTATCCAATATTGGATGCATAAAACCTTGTGCCTCCAACGTAACGCTCTCGTTTTCGAAGTTAGCATTAGCATTAGCATTAGCATTGAGCAAGTTGCACAATATCGTAGGTGGTACGAATCCAGAACTGTTAAGTTAAAAACTAGCCTCCATCCGTTGCTGATGATTGGTAATATCTCTTAGATGAAGGTATGTTTCTCCAACAGTTAAGAATTGTCCTGGCCACGTCCTTGCAACTGCTAAGGAAAGGGAAGGAATGTTAGTTCGGCATTTACTTAAGAGAGATGCAGAGAACTCTACGACCTCTCATAAATGTCTCGGGAATTTAGGAATGTGTTAGTAGGGAAGGTAAACCATAGGATACACTCAGCCGGTGTTACTGGCGAAGCTTGTTATTATTAATAACTATAATCATAAATATATAACTACAACTACAACTACAACTACAACTATAACTAAACTATAACTAAACTATAACTATAACTATAACTATAACTATAACTATAACTATAACTATAACTATAACTATAACTATAACTATAACTATAACTATAACTATAACTATAACTATAACTATAACTATAACTATAACTATAACTATAACTATAACTATAACTATAACTATAACTATAACTATAACTATAACTATAACTATAACTATAACTATAACTATAACTATAACTATAACTATAACTATAACTATAACTATAACTATAACTATAACTATAACTATAACTATAACTATAACTATAACTATAACTATAACTATAACTATAACTATAACTATAACTATAACTATAACTATAACTATAACTATAACTATAACTATAACTATAACTATAACTATAACTATAACTATAACTATAACTATAACTATAACTATAACTATAACTATAACTATAACTATAACTATAACTATAACTATAACTATAACTATAACTATAACTATAACTATAACTATAACTATAACTATAACTATAACTATAACTATAACTATAACTATAACTATAACTATAACTATAACTATAACTATAACTATAACTATAACTATAACTATAACTATAACTATAACTATAACTATAACTATAACTATAACTATAACTATAACTATAACTATAACTATAACTATAACTATAACTATAACTATAACTATAACTATAACTATAACTATAACTATAACTATAACTATAACTATAACTATAACTATAACTATAACTATAACTATAACTATAACTATAACTATAACTATAACTATAACTATAACTATAACTATAACTATAACTATAACTATAACTATAACTATAACTATAACTATAACTATAACTATAACTATAACTATAACTATAACTATAACTATAACTATAACTATAACTATAACTATAACTATAACTATAACTATAACTATAACTATAACTATAACTATAACTATAACTATAACTATAACTATAACTATAACTATAACTATAACTATAACTATAACTATAACTATAACTATAACTATAACTATAACTATAACTATAACTATAACTATAACTATAACTATAACTATAACTATAACTATAACTATAACTATAACTATAACTATAACTATAACTATAACTATAACTATAACTATAACTATAACTATAACTATAACTATAACTTTTTTTTTTTTTTTTTGGTGAAGAAGGTGGAGATCTTCATAGACACCCAGTCGCCATGTTGACTGGGTAGTGTGAGATTCTTACTCACTAAAACCACCTCCTATGCGCCTTGCCTTTCCCCCCCCCCCGGAACCACCGTTTGGTATTACTTCGGGAGGAGGCTGTGCTCATGCACTCATCTCTATGAATTGCTACTTCTTTGTTCTTCTCTCCATCTTCGTTGGAGCATCGTGAGTATTTTGGTAATAGCAGAATTAACCGCATTCCACGTGCTCTCTTTTTCGCACATTCGTTGAACAACGTTTCCAGCGTTCACATCTGGGCTGATCTCCCGGTACATTTGTTCTCTTTCTTGGACAAAGCGAGGACAGTAGAAAACCACGTGCTCCGACGTTTCCTCTATTCCATCACACTCAGGGCAAAACGGTGAACTTGCATGGCCGAATCTGTGCAAGTACCGTCTAAAGCAACCATGTCCGGATAAGAATTGCGTCAAGTGGAAATTGACTTCACCGTGCTTTCTTTGTACCCAATTGATTATATTTGGGATCAGTCTGTGGGTCCATCTACCGTTAGGGGTGCTGTTCCACTCCTGCTGCCACTTCCTCATGGAGTCGGCTCTTGCTGTTACTCGAGCTTCTCTATTGCTCTGTGTGCTTGTCGTTCTCAGATTGTAGCACACACTATCTTCGCTCAGAGTGATTTCGATAGGAACCAATCCGGCTATGACACATACCGCCTCCGCAGATATCGTTTTATAGGCACTGGCTACTCTCATCGCCGTCATCCGGTAAGTTCTGTTCAACAGTCTACGGTTTTGTTGTAATTTAAGCGCTGCTGTCCAAGCCGGACCACCGTATCGCAATATCGAAGTGGCTACACTGGCCAGAAGGCGCCTCTTACTACTGCTTGGCCCTGCATTATTGGGCATTATCCTAGCAAACGCCGTGGAAACTTTAGCCGCTTTTTCACACGCGTATTTCACGTGGCTCTTAAAATTGAGTCGGTCGTCTATTATAACACCCAGGTATTTAAGTTCGCGTTTGGAGACGATAGTATGCGCCCCAACTGTTATTTCTGCCTGCTGTACTGCTCTGTGGTTGCTGATTATCACCATTTCTGTTTTGTGGTGTGCGATCCTTAGTTTAGCATCGTTCATCCAATCTTCAACAGTTTGTATTGCCTCAGTAGCCAACATTTCTACTTCCTCTCGGGACTTGCCTGTTACCGTCAAGGATATATCGTCGGCGAAGCCGGTAATCACTACACCCTGCGGAAGCTTCAACCTCAGCACTTCATCGTACATTCCATTCCATAGTGTTGGACCCAAGATGGAACCCTGTGGGACACCCGCTGTTATGTTAAATGACTCCTGTCCCATGTCTGTGTCATAAATCAAAACTCGGTTCTCGAAATAGCATTTCAGGATCTTACAAACATAGTTTGGTACCGTCAGTCTGTGCAACGCTTCGGCGATAGCTTCCCAGCTGGCACTGTTGAACGCATTTTTTACGTCGACCGTAATTACTGCGCAAAATCGATTTCCACGTTTTTTCTGCTTCAACACTTTTTCAGCTGCTTCGACAACTGACAAGATGGCATCCACCGTAGATTTATTTTTCCGAAATCCGAACTGCATCCTCGAGAGTCCGTGTTCACTTTCTGTGCATCTCGACAGCCTGTTGAGGATGATCTTCTCTAACAGTTTCCCAAGGGTATCAAGGAGGCAAATCGGTCTATACGAGGATGGATCCCCTGGTGGCTTCCCTGGTTTTGGCAGTAGCACCAGTCTCTGCTTCTTCCACATGTCTGGAAAGTACCCCTCATCCAGGCACTTTTGCAGCGTTGCCCTGAAAATGTCAGAGTTCGCTTGTATTGCGGCTTTAACCGCCACATTTGGGATTCCGTCGGGGCCAGGTGTTTTGTTGACTTTTAATTTTCTTGCTGCCGTAATCAGCTCCTCTGTTGACACTCTCTCGACGCGTTCTTCATCATCGCCATATGGCGTTGCTGGCCAGGTAATCGGATCATGCTTCGGGAAGAGCCCTTCTACGATTTTCTTCAGCTTATCCGGACAGCTTTCACGGGGCATCGATGGGCCTCTGATTTTGGCCATCACTACCCTATATGCTGTGCCCCAAGGGTTCGCATCGGCATCGCGACATAACTCTTTGAAGCAGTTTCTCTTGCTGGATCTGATTTCGTGCTTAAGGGCGGCTTTTGCCGTTTTGAATAATTCTCTACGCTCTAGTCTTTCGCTAGTAGTTCTAGCCCTCTGCATTCTCCTTCTCGCTCGGAGACAGTCCGAGCGAAGGGAGTTAATCACCTCGTTCCACCAATAAACTGGGCAGCGTTCGTTTTTCGGTGTTCTTTTTCTCGGCATGGCGACGTCACATGCTCTCACCATTATACTTGTCAATTCACTGGCGCTCGTGTTATTGACTGATCGTTCCTCTCGGAGTGCTTCCAGGAAGAGATTTTTGTCGAATTCCTTCGACTTCCATCTTCGACCCTCTGTTCTCATTATTCGTCTTTTTACTAAGTTCTGGCTGCCGACGGTATAGCGAATTGCTTGGTGGTCGCTGTGAGTATAATCATCACACACTCTCCAATTAATGTTTGATGCCAGTGTCGGACTGCAAAATGTGACATCAATAATTGATTCTCGACCATCTCTATGGAAGGTGCTGGTGCAACCTTCATTGGCCAGTCTCACATTCAGCTTTGCCAGAGCTTCCAGCAGACTAAAGCCCCTCGTGTTGGTAAATCTGCTACCCCATTCCACTGCCCAGGCATTGAAGTCTCCGCCGATGACTATAGGGCTCCTTCCTACGAGATCTTCGGTTAGATTGTGGAGCATCTGATCAAACTGCTCTATCGTCCATCTCGGGGGGGCATAGCAGCTACATACGAAGATTCCATTTATTTTGGCTATCACGAACCCTTCATATGCGTTGGATACCACTTCCTGGATGGGGTATCTTCCCGTTGTCTTCACTGCAGCTATTCTAGCTTTGTCGGTCACCCAGTTTCCGTTATCTGGAGGTACTTGATACGGCTCTGCTATGATCGCTACATCGCATTTGGTTTCTGATGCGGCTTGCCATAGCAATTGTTGCGCCGTGTCGCAGTGATTCAGGTTTATCTGGGTTACCTCCATTTGGTTATTGCCGCCATCGCCCTTTTAAAGACCGGGCATCTCGGTCCCCCTGTAGCGTGGTCCTTCTCTTCCTCAGTCGTGCAGAGCAAGCACCTTGGGGGCTTCGTACAATTCTTTGCCAAATGCCCCTTGTCGCCGCATCTTATACAGAGCTCCGATCTGTCAGGTCCTTTACAGTACTTTGCTTGGTGGCCAAAGTCCATGCATTTGAAACACCTAGATACTTGCTGGATAGCTCTCAGGGAGCACACCGTCCATCCGACTTTCATCTTACCAGCCTCCAACAGCTTGCTGGCTGCGGTTCTTGGCAGTCTTAAGGTTGCTATTTGGGTATTTCCAAATGCTTTCCTCAACCTGATTGATATGGGGACTTCTCCCAGCTTAAACTGTTCATTCAGGGCTTCTTTCAATTCGGTATCTGTAGTGATCTCATCCAGGTTTCTACATTCTACCACTGTTTCTTGGGACAGAGCTTTCACTTTCGCTGTTTCGCCCAACGATTTCTCGACAAGCTCTTTGTAAGTTGAGCTTTTAATCGTTGGGTCCTTCTTTAATTCGAACAGCAATTGTCCATTTTGAGTTCGCCTTACTTTGGCCACGTTTTCTCCGAGATTTTTCAGGGACGGATCCTCTTTTACTTTCCGCAAGATCTCAGCATATGTTGCAGCGCCCGCTGTAGCCACAATCAGAGCGTCCGGCTTTGGCCTCTCCAGCCTAGGCTTTAATTTTTCTTTCTTCTTCTCTTCTTTTTTCTTTCTTTCGATCTTTTTCCACTCATTTATCTCTTCGTTGTTCTGTTTGCTTTCACCATTAGCCACTTCGCTACCATCTTTCTGTTTCTTTGCTGCCCTTTTCTCTTCAGGAGTTAGTCTTTTCCTTTTCGCGGTTAACGGGGTACTGTCACTCATTGGTGTCGAGATCGCTTCTATCGGCTTACTCTGCACATTCTCTTTCAGTGCGTTCTCCGCCTTTTCAGCTTTTGCTCTCCAGAATTGTTGCTCGCGTTCGGCTGCTGCAAGCGCCGATTTGATTTTAATCGTCAAGGTCCTTATGACGGCGTGAACGTTACTGCGAGGCTTAATGTACTCGTAGAGTTCATCAGATGCCCTTTTGGCCTCACCCAGCTTAGTTTTCTCGTGTTGCAGGTTTGGCTGCTCTCCGATGTATTTATCGCTTGTGGATTTTGGTGCTGGTGGTTGGCTCAGCGGCGGAGATCTCATCACCTGTCCCCTTCTGGCAAAGATGCCTACCTCTTCGATTTCGCTCTCGATTTCTGTTGAACTTGTTTGGAAACTCATTTTTGTTGTTGGGTCCCAACTCCGGGCCGCTATCTCCGCTCGTTGCACATAGTCGCTATCAGTGATCCCATGGTTATCTATGCAAGCAGTGAGGCCATGCAGGGGGTTGACACGGTCCTTCATGGGGACCGTGTTCAGAGCCAGATCAGCGCAAGTCAGGAATGTGACATCTGACGCCTAGTACCTGGTGCCTGAGCCTAGACGAGCATCGAACGTACCCGAAGACTTGCCAAGTTATTACCGGGACGGGGGCAACCGCGCTATTAGCCCACACGCCGTTTCAGGAAGGTGTCACCCTTCCTTACTCAGGGAACAGGATAGCACGATTGTCAGCCTTTAGCGTCGAAAGTAGTTCTCATCCTTAACATGTCCGTTTTCCGTGTCGTACCAGTATGTCGTAATCAGGATCTTACTGGCGTCAACCCTGATGTGCTCGGCACTCCCTACGTTGCTCCTGTACACGGTATTTCCCCCGTGCAATCTCCATAGGCTTTACCGCGCCCTTACTCGCGTTGTCACCCGATTAGTCGCCTTCTACGACAGGGACAGGGACCAAGACCCGAAGTGCTATTCTAGGCCGGCAGCTCCACGGCCAACTATAACTATAACTATAACTATAACTATAACTATAACTATAACTATAACTATAACTATAACTATAACTATAACTATAACTATAACTATAACTATAACTATAACTATAACTATAACTATAACTATAACTATAACTATAACTATAACTATAACTATAACTATAACTATAACTATAACTATAACTATAACTATAACTATAACTATAACTATAACTATAACTATAACTATAACTATAACTATAACTATAACTATAACTATAACTATAACTATAACTATAACTATAACTATAACTATAACTATAACTATAACTATAACTATAACTATAACTATAACTATAACTATAACTATAACTATAACTATAACTATAACTATAACTATAACTATAACTATAACTATAACTATAACTATAACTATAACTATAACTATAACTATAACTATAACTATAACTATAACTATAACTATAACTATAACTATAACTATAACTATAACTATAACTATAACTATAACGTAACGCTCTCGTTTTCGAAGTTCTCCAAATATTCATTCATGCAGAATGAATTCAGATTCAACTTCATACAAATGATCTCTAAATCAACGATAGTCCTACGTCACCCTTGCGGTTATACCATAGATATAACCCACTTCCTGTTTTTTTGAACAGAAATCCATTTTCTCTTGAAGTCCGCCTCCGATTTGACAACTTTTGGGTTCTTCCGGAGGGCCTGCTTCATAATCGCCCAATATTTCTCTATTGGGCGAAGCTCCGGCGCGTTGGGCGGGTTCATTTACTTTGGCACGAAGGTGACCCCGTTGGCTTCGTACCACTCCAACACGTCCTTTGAATAGTGGCACCAAGCGAGATCCGGCCAGAAGATGGTCGGGCCCTCTTCTTCTTCTTCTTCAATGGCACTAACGTTCCTAGAGGAACTTCGCCGTCTCAACGTAGTATTACTTGCGTCATTTTTATTAGTACTTAGTTGAGATTTCTATGCCAAATAACACGCCTTGAATGCATTCTGAGTGGCAAGCTCTAGAATACGCGTGATCACAGTGCAAGTCGGAGGAAATTTCTTTGACGAAAAAATCCCCCGACCAGAACGGGAATCGACCCGAACACCCGGCATGTTAGTTATGACGCTAACCACTCGGCCAAGGGTCGGGCCCTCGTGCTGCTTCAATAGTGGTAGTAAGCGCTTCTGTAGGCACTCCTTAAGGTAAACCTGCTCGTTTACCGTGCCGGTCATCACGAAGGGGGCGCTCCGCTTTCCGCAAGAGCAGATCACACCATGTACTTTTTGGCAAACTTGGATAGTTTCTGCTTGCGAATCTCCTCCGGAACGCTGAATGTGTCCTCTGCGGAGAGGAACAACAGGCCCGGCAGCTGACGAAAGTCCGCTTTGACGTAGGTTTCGTCGTCCATTACCAGGTAATGCGGCTTCGTCAGCATTTCGGTGTACAGCTTCCGGGCTCGCGTCTTCCCCACCATGTTTTGCCTTTCGTCGCGGTTAGGCGCCTTCTGAACCTTGTATGTACACAGGCCCTCCTGCTGCTTGATCCGCTGGACGAATGAACTTGACAAATTCAGCTTATTGGTGACATCCCGGACCGAACTTCTCGGATCACGTCTAAACTGCTCAACTACGCGCTTGTGATCTTTTTCACTGACGGAGCATCCATTTTTGCCGTTCTTCACCTTCCGGTCGATGGTTAGGTTCTCGATTTGATGTGACACACCCTTTATTGATTTTGCATGAATATTCATGAATCATATACAGAGGGGCTAGTTGGTTACACAACAGCGGGACTAGTTGGGCATACGAATAGCTCCGTTGTTGAAATGTTGAAATACGCATGCTATAAACAAGTATAGAAAGCATTTGTTTCACTGCTAAACCCAGTGTATTCGAAACAAGACAACCTGATACCAACCACCGCACAAACCACTTGCAATATAATTGTCATATTTATATTTTGTGCTGTGAAATTTTCATTAAATATAATAAAAGCTACCATTGAATATAAAAAAATCACAATAACGCATAGAGTAATGTAGCTTGCCTATACTTTTAAGGCGAACGGTACAAATGTCATCAAAACAAATGCAAGCAAGAAACCGGTTGTGCGCCGCAGGGATGCCAGGTGTTTTTTTTTCAAATGTCCTCACATGGTACAAGAAAATGTCTTCAAATGTCTTCAAATGCCTTCACCATAATATCCGAGTAAAGTCCTTTACACCATAACTAAACTGTGATAACTCTATTTGTTTATTTAAGTATTGAAGTTTTTGTTGTAACTCAAACCATATCCATGAAACTAATTGTAGAAAAGATTCGATTTGTGAAGTGATCGTTTGAAAGATCTAGGTTAATCTATTGTATAGAATAGGCCCAAAATAATAGAAATGCAATGTCACAATCATTCGAATTTTCGAGCACAAATGAACTAATGTCTTCTAGAGACAATATGTATTCAGAGCGCTTCATTCGCTGAGGCTAAGGCCCTATTTTGTTGACGATATTTTCGACCTATAGCTAAAATTTCATGGAAATAATATCTTTTAAAAATCCACGTACGCTACCATACTGAAATGTCTTCACATATTTCATAATGTCTTTAAAATGTCTTCACATAATCGAATGTCTTCAAAATGAAGACATGTCTTCAAATCTGCCTTCTCTGGTGCGCGGCAAAGTGAAAAAGAGACAAAATCGCTAGAAAGGTTGCCTGACTAATTTCCAATAACGATGAGAATTTGAAATTTTCCTGGTTAGAGGCGAATGAACTGCAAAGTTTAAAGCCTCTTAGAAACAAAGAATCGAATCGAATCGAATCGAAATTTTTATTAATTGGGTTTTTACTTGACTACATGATATTTAATTGTTAATTGTTTTTGTTTTGATTTAATTGATTAATTTATAATGAAGGAAACCTCTAATGGAAAAACGATTATTATTTGCTCAAAAAGAACATGCCAATTATTGACCAACTTACCCCGTATGTGGGGTTAGTTGGTCAATTTATTCTGAAATATGAAGACTTTAAATAAAAGAAAAATGTCGAATAAATGATTCTCTGGATATTTTTCATTGAAAGGGTAAAAGGTAAGCTTTATTGTGGTACATAACATTTTAACGCAAAACTTCGTACTACAAAGTTATAGCCAAATGTATTCAAAAATGAGCAACTAGCCCCGCCCTACCCTACCGAGTGACACCCAACATCCAATATGAATCGATGCAGCAAACAGTACTTCACTTACCATCTGGAAAGGATCGATGGATGGTACTTGGCTGTTTGCTTCGAACGAATTTGAATTTTCATCCTTCTCGTCACACTTCATTTGTAGGGGAAAGGGGGGCAGTTTCGTACGGGAGCAGTTTCGGACAACGCTTGTAAAAATTAAGTGGTACAATTTTCAACCAAATTAAAAATGTAAGTAAGTTAACAGCCCTTCCACCACCAGCTGTTATACGGTTTGATATCTCCTGGTCGTTTATTACTCACGAAAACAACACAGTGCCCTTTTTCATACACGTTTCGAAACTTTTGAGCTTGAAGTTGTAAGTATTTCCCTAATTCCTTTGTGAATGATTTATAAATTTAAGTACACCACCTCAGTTAATAACTAATATGAAATTAAAAAAACGGGGAAATAAAGGTCTATTTTTTAGATAAAATTATGATTTGTCTTCAGATGGTGGTGGGACACATTCAGACACTGTTTAATAGCTCATAAAATTTGTGTCTGATTGTCGTTTACTAACAAACATCAATTTAATCTGATTCTCATACCTAATGATGGTTCGAAACCACAAAAAGAAAACCGATAGAACCAGCATCAACGAAGATGAGATGGAAAGAGCTATCGAACTTGTTTCGAATAGAACGTTTTCATGATTCTAGCTCACAGGTGGTTCAACTTGGTCCATTGTCTTTGCTAACTTTGCAACTAATGGTTGCATAACGGGAAAACTGTTCCGCAATGTTCTGGAACATTTGAAAGAGGTAGCAAAAAGCAACGTAAACGAATCAATTTCAAAAAATCAAAAATCAATCAAAAAGTCATTGCACTCTGGAAACAATTAAATATTGCCGAGAAAATTTCACAATTCATGTATCTTTTCCACCTTATGTCACAAATCGCTTACAACCGCTGGATGTTTCAGTTATGGGCCCTTTCAAGCAAAAGCTATCAGTTTCCCAGAACGATTGGCTACCCAACTATCCTGGAAAAACTATTTCTATACACGACCTTTCAGGTATAGTTGCATCGGCTTATAATGCTTCTTTCAATCTGAGTAATATCACTAACTGGATTCAAAATGACAGGTTGCTATCCATTCTCAAGAAAGGTTTTTTTCGGACAAGGATTTTGAATGCTCAAATTATTTCACCTACTGGAGCGGAGGTAGCAACTGACTCATCGGGTAATACAACAGTGCTGCAAAACATTGCGTCCACAGCGCAGCTAGATTTTACTTTGTTCCCGGAAAATGTTGAATTTTTTCCAAAAACTTCACCGCGGAAAACCATCACTCGAAAACGGAAGAAAGCAAAATCACGATTTTTTCCTGACTCTCATAGTAAGCAGTTCCATTTCAGAAAAATACAGATAAACAGAAAAATGAAGACTATGCTGGAAATAAGAGGAAACGGAAGTAATTGTTGATAAAAATGAAATTTTATTTTTATTTCCTTGTCCGAAAGTGCCCCACACATGATGCACATTCGGACAAAAAGGCAATTTTCAAAAATTCGAATAAACCATTCGTAATCGCATCAACGCACACTTCTGACACGCTAATACTATACATTGATGTCCAAATGACAACCAGGATGTATTCAGGATTTTTTTTAGGTTCACAAAAAATATTAAAAATCAAGGAAAAAAAAGTGTCCGAATGTGCCCCCCTCTCCCCTACTTAATTGTTAAATAAATTTCTTTTACTGTGTACTTTTCAATTTTATTTCACTGCAATTTTCTTGCACCCCAATTAGATCCGTCTTTTTGTGTGATGCCCTCCAAAGGCTATTATTTTTTTTTCTTCAAAACTGCATTTGTTATTAAGGAAGGAAGAAAAAACGTTTTCTGAATTTGACAAGCCCTTGGGGACTATCTCAGAAAAACTAAAGAACGGATATTTTCATGTTCCATAGCAACAGCAGAGCTTACTTATTTCCGGAACAGTATTGAAAAAATGACGCCATGTTATGTTCCTTCTATTCTAAATTGAGACAGGTCACTCGATCCTATGTCAATTTGCGATGTTGCGGCGGTACGAAGTGATAGGTGGTTTTCCTGCTTGCATGCCATGATGCGTCCTCCGGTGCGACACGAGCACGAGAGGTTTTCCCTGCCGTGGTACAGGCAAATTGATGTTTTTGTCCTCCCACGAACTGCTGTCCGGATGTGTCTTTAGCTGAGACATCGAAATGAGTCCCAGGTGGGATGAGCTTATAACAGAAGCAAACGAATTCTAGTGCTAGCCTAGATAGGTAGGTGTCACATAGTGGAATTATTGGCAGTTTCCTGACGAAAGAGTCTGATGGTATATGTGACGAAGTTTGCATGGAAACCTTTATTTAGTCGGTCCCGCATTTTCCGATTAGGTATTCTATAGGCTATATAATTGAGATTATAGTTGGCAGAATAAATGTCTCCTCCAAATGATGCAAAAGTTCACGTAGAACTCAGCGGGTTTACAAAACACTGGTTTTCATTTCTGTTCATAATGTGTGAAGTAATTCATCGAGAAAACATGTCTTCAATTTGCACATTTATTAAGCACTAGCTGACCCGGCAAACTACATCTCACCCAAAATTTATTTGTTGTTATCAATACCTTCAAAGATTCACGTTTTCTTACTAAGCGCATGTTCATTAGTCTAATCGCAGAACTGTTCATTTATTGATTTTCTAATCTACCCTTTAAAATTATTTTTTACTATAAAATTTCAGTAATTTCTTGAGTTATGAAGACATTTATGCTTCATTGATATGGTAGCCCCCCATAGAGAGGGGGAAGGAGTGTCAAACCACCATAGCAACATTTATTGCACCCTAAAACCTCCATATGCCTAATTAGGTTTCAATTGCTTGATTAATTCCCGAGTTATGCAGACATTTGTGTTTCATTTGTATGGCAGCCCCCCCTTAGAGAGGGGGGTGGAGTGTCTAACCACCATAGAAACATTTATTGCACCCTAAAACCTCCACATGCCAAATTTGGTTTCATTTGCGTGATTAATTTGCGAGTAATGCAGAAATTTGTGTTTCATTTATACGTCAGTTTTCTCCAATGTAAGGCCCTGAAGAAGCGATTCGTTGAAGTAATGTTTGCGAATATTCAAGCAATCTGATCGAAGTTCGAAGAGTTAGAAAGTTTGAGTCAAGAAGATATTTTATCTAATTTGAAAATTCCTGAGACCCCATGCAAGATGTGTGCGGTTAAAACAAGAATAAAATATGTAAAAAAAAACTTTTTAAGTTAAACGGTTTCTTTGTGTTTAAACATAATAATAATACAGATAATGTACTAAAAGCCAAAAAATAATTAGGCAAGTAGCAGTTGGCAGTTATCATGCCCCTTCTTTCATTAACCCTCCTGTACTCGCGTGAAAAATCATAACACGTATACTCGCGCACGGTGTCACAGACCGAAAATTGAACTTCTCTGTAATGTTGCCATTGTTTATTTTTCAGGCTTTATTGGCATTATTTTGAAGAAGAGGGTATGATTGAATGAAAAAACTCCAAAAAATATGTTTTCTTCGTCTTTATTATATTTTAATAGTCATCTAATTCAGCCTTCTCAAAATAGAGTAATTTTTGATACTCCAACACAAATAACGAAATTCAAATTTTTCACTGTTATTAATTAAAAGTAAGCGACTGATATAATTCATGGAAGTATAAAGAGCTATAAAATAACATAAAAACGTATTAATTGATTGTGGTTCCATTGGAGTAAGAATCAGAACATAGCATAACTGCATGCTCGAAAGAAACATATTTTTTACATTTCATGCAGTTGTTGCGTGTTTTTCGAGTCTTTAATCGAAGAGAAGAATGTATAATGACCTTCTAAATAATTACCAGATGATAAAGGTTCTGGAATATAAAGTTTGCATATTTCTAATATTCTTTGTCTCTGTCTCTGTTTTTGGTAAACTGAGAATGAATGCCTTTTTTAGATGGGGCATAAAATGATGATATAAAAAGGATTTCTTGAAATTTCCTATTCCTTTTCTTGTTTTCTTGTTGATATTGCCCATTATAAAAAGAAAACTCCCCGAAACTGTAACTGTTAAAAACTACCGATTAGTTTATAGTTTACTGTTTAATATTCTTCCACAAGTGAAATTCTTTCACAAGTGTGTATATGTATGACCATTATATTTAGCGAATAACTACACGAATGTCAAACATTTATATTTTGCTTTTAAACGTATGAATCTAACGATGAATAGTTAATATATGGATCCATTCAATCCAGTTACAGGCACTGAAATCAAATAAGAATAGTCCGGTAACGATCTCATGCATTATATTCAATGAATATTCCACGCCACTAACATTAATTTATACATTTCATTCAACAATATTCTAGAATATGAAAAAAGGCACTTGTCCAAAAAAGTTACTCCTATACTCGTCGGTGTATCAGACCGAAAGTGTTAAAAAAGTGGCACACGTCCCCTTTGTACCAACGCATGTGATACGCTAAACGATGACGAACGACGAATAACAAAGCTAGAGAGAATCGCAAAGTCGAAGTGTTGATATTTTCTGAGAAATGAACGAATTATTGATTTCGCGGTCTGACAGACCAATGCGCGAGTATAGGAGTGTTAATCAAGGACATTGATGAGACTAAAATAAAATCGCGGGGCATATGATGAAACCGTTAAATGCGGATAATGGAAATCCAACGTGTACTAAAGTACATTATCAGTATTCAGCCATTCCATGTCAAACCGATATAGTGGTTCTCAGATTTTTGTGGGAAGTGGAAATTTTGTTCTTTGTCGCAAACCATTAGACCCGTATTTTTTTATTTTTTTTTGTTAGGGTGACCATTCCCATTTTAGGGTGGTCCGAAAAATCAAATTTTTCCACTTTTTTCAAAAAATGGCTTTTTTTAAAAATTCATATCTTTTGAACTACTGAGCCGATTTGAATGATCGACATATCAAATCAAAGCCAATTAGCTTTTTTTGAAAAAACTCTAGAGTTGCACAAAATTTTAATTTTGGTTTCGACATAATAATTGCATTTGTTTTTTATAGTTTTAATGGTCTCGGGACCAAAGGCGCTTTTTTATATTTTTTTCGGAAAGCTGAGATTTTTTTACATAACATATTGAAAGCAGAGAGGCGTTTTTTTCGTTTTTCAGTTATTATTTTTCAAAAATAACCGATGATCCGAAAAATTATTTTTTTCCCATTTTTTCCACTACAAAAAATCTTAACTTTTGATCTACTGAACCGATTCAGATGATTGCCATATCAAATTAAAGCCAATTAGCTAGTCTTGTTTGAAAAAAAACATTACACTCTCAATAGGAATGGATTTCGTTTTCGTAATTATTGATTATATTTGTTTTCTACAGCTTACATCGTTTCGGGACCAAGAGCGCCTTTTTTTAAATATTTTTTCCTGAAAGCTGAGGTTACATAATATATCCGAATACAAGAGAGGTGTTATTTTTCGTTTTTGAATTATGTTTTTTCAAAGTTAACAAGTTTTCAGTTTTCATTCAATATGTCTATGCGGCTAGACTGGATGTATGTGACTATAATCCAATTAATTGGCAAGCGTGTTATTTTTTGAAGAAAAGGTAGCTAGTAGGCTTTAATTTGATATGTCGATCATCTGAATCGGTCTAGTAGTTTCAAAGTAATAATTTTTTGAAAAATGTCGTTTTTGGGAAAAAGGGAAAAATGATTTTTTGAACCATCGGGTATCTTTGAAAAATCATAACTCAAAAACGAAAAAAACGCCTTCCTGGTTTCGAGATATATTATGTGAAAAATTCTCAGCTTTCCATAAAAAATATAAAAAAAATATATAGCGTCCTTGGTCCCGAGACCATGAAAACTATGAAAAACAAATACATTCAATAATGAAAAATCCTGAACCTTAAATTTTTGCAAGCGTAGCATTTTTCCAAGAATGACTAGCTTATAAGCCTTAATTTGATATATCTACCGTCAAAATCGGTTCAGTAGTTCACAAGTTATGAACTTTTGAAAAATGTCATTAAAAAAAGAAGATATTTCGGATCGCCCTGAAATGAAAATGTGCACCCTAACAAAAAAAAAAAATACGGGTCTAATAGTTTGCGATAAAGAACGAAACTACAACTTTTGACGAAAATCTGAGAACCACTATATCGGTTTGGCATGGAATGGCTGTATTATTATTATGTTTAAACACAAAGAAACCGTTTTATTTGAAAAGTTTTTTTTTACATATTTTATTTTTTTAGTTTTTTTATTATTTGTATCACTAGCATAGTCCTCTATAATAAAACCATTCAACTTTTTTTTAATTTTTATTTTCAGCTTTTTCATTTGATACTCATATTGATGAATTTTTAAAAATATATATGGCGCCATTTTGGATTTGCATTTGTCATACACAACTGTATTGTACTAGTCAAGCCCTTTCATTTGATACCAATATTGATGGGGTTTTGAGAAAATGTGTAATCCGCCATCTTGGATTTTCAAGATAATGAAATACGCAGTTTTATAGTGACTGCAGAGATAAAGGTGTGTTCCAAATTTCAGATCAATCGGTGAACTGCAAGGGGGTCAAATTTCTATTAATTTGGGACAGCGCTACAGACATGTTACAAACATACAAACATGTTACAAACATATAAACATATAAACATACAAACAGGGCAAGCTAAATAAAACCGTTTAAAAATAGTAAATAATGTGAATCAATCTAATGTTAGGATGTGTGATCTTTCCTAACAATAAATTTAATAGATTTACTGTCAGTGCGCTGTTTTTAGTTTGCTCACTTTAAGCGTACCGTCGTTTTATTGTTACTTCCATATAATAATAGCAATATCAGCAATATCAAAATCAGAGCGTGAAATCTTTTTATTCCGAATTTTCCGCACAATATGTGCATGCGAGATGGACCGTAACTTCCATCGAAATCTACTGAAGCTATTCTGTTGTGAATAATTGTTACCTCTTCTTCTCATACCATTGTAAACCATAGTACTCCATGGTTAGCCAAAACATTGCACGTGAGATTAATGAGCCCTTCCTGTGCCATTTGCGAAATATCCGGCAGCATGTTTCATGTGTTTGTGTTGCCATGCGTCGTCTATGTCGTTGGGTTCATAGGCAATAAAAATGTCACGATAAAATTTAAATTTTTCAAACTCGAATACCTCCAGTTGAGCACGTGAATTCCGTCTCGTCCCGTTGCTGTGCTGGACTCTTTGTCACGCGGACACACAATAGGAAACACGACATATTTTATAGAGTTTTCTGAACGAAATATCTCGCAATTCAGTGTAGCTCTCGTTTAGGATATTAGCCACTGTACATGTGTGAAGCCAAATCCCCCCGGTCTTACCCAGGATCGTACGAACGAAATGTCCTAGGATACGGCTTCACGAATAAAGTACTAAATCGTATCAGTTGAATTATGCGCTGAACGGTTGCATCGGCGAGGGAAGAAATATGCCGTGTAAAATTCGATTGGGTCGATACAGGAAACGTCGATTTTTACACACAGACGAATATTCCCGTCCTATAAAAAATAGTAGTAACATAAAATGCAGAAGAGTTGAGTCAAAATTTGATACAGCAATAAAAAAAACTATTTTACCAACATGAATTCTTCACAAGCCTTTCCAATTATACCTGAAGAACTCAGTCTAAGGGAGGTGTCACAGCAACCGTGTGTCTCACGAGGTCAAATTTTACAGCATAGCCTCACTCTTCACTAGACATCAGTATTTTTCATCGCCCCAGTTGATTACAAAAGGGACCCCCAGAAGGTTCAATTGTGTGATTACTATTCATGATAGTCCTCTTTCACCTCTAATAAACTTTTGAAAGTGTTCTGGTAGGCTCATTATATTTTTTCAGCATACATGCTAGGTTACTACTCCGCTTTTTACGAGTGGAGGATTTTCAGATTGAACGAATTAAAAAGCCTGGTTGAATTAATTTTATCTTGGCCTCTACATAACCTAACCGCCACAATTTAGAAACCTACCAGGGTCACGTTTACCTCAAAACACAGGCAAACTATATCAAGGTGTCCAATGTAATAGAAACCATACAACCAAATGATGAACCCATATGCTACAGCTTCTCTAGCTTGCGGTTCTTTTCCATTATCATCCTGTGCATAATTCTATCAGCTCTCTGCAGCTGTCCACCCACCTTCCTACTCATTAGCTCCACCCTAGACTAGCTGATAAAGCTAGCTTGCAGTGGCCAAAAAAGCGTCAAGGTTCGCTTGAACAACTTCGACTCTTGTAGAGTCAGTTCGCTGATGCAATTTCGAAAGCCCCAATGTTTTGCTGGCCTTGTGGTTGTCCGGCATCCGTTATTTGGTTTTCTGTTGGAAGCACTTGTACTGGTAGCAGTGGTCGTTAGATAACTGATATTGGCTTGGGGCTACTCAAAACAACGGTATTGTTTATGCTTTGGTCGGTTGAATTCCTTTTCAGGTGGGCTTAGCTTTCGGACGAAACGCACTCTTCCCCACCAACGCAGGGATTAGGAATACAACTTTAATTTCCCTGTGGTGATAACTTTGTGCCTTAGTGGCTTGCCTGATGATTTGGTTTGTTTTTGCTTTAGGGGAGGTGGGGGTAAAACGGACATGTTAAGAAGAACTTCAATTATATCTTTGGAAACTCATGTTTTACAAAAAAGTGTTTTCCAATGTTTTTACTAAAATTAAAACAAATTAAAACTTTTTTTTCGATGTGGGTAATATGGACAGGATTGTAATATATAAAGCGTAGAGGTTTATCGATCGTGAGAGGAATAATTTTATTCAACAAAGGTATGAACTCATCACGAATTTCCGCTAAATAATGAAAAAATCGAATTAATCCACCTAGAAGTGATATCGTGCATTTCAGCAGTATAAACGGAAAGACCCTCAACTATTTTGCTTTTGGTTCCAGTCCACATTTGGCGATTTGATTTCCATTTATAGACGCAGGGCATTCCTTAGGAATAGATTGAACAGGCTTTTCACAGTCCATCTCACTCCCACTGGCAACTGTCCGTGTAACCCCACCAGTACAATTATTTCAATAATTTAAATCTTCCACTCAAAAATGAATTTACTTTTCCGTACATACCTAATATCACTTCTCTGTTAACTCACAAACCGATATATTTTTTTTATCCCATCCGTTTATTAGGCTCATTTAGCAATTCAGCTGTCACAGAGCCGAATTTAGTCGTATACATTTTTATGTTAAGATAACTATTGTTGTATATTATTTAGGCTTAAGATTCCTATCCATCGATAAACATTTGTTTTTTTTATGTATAACACAGTAGCTGTTTAGGCCTAAGAATATTCCAATTCTATCGATACACAACACATGCCGAGTATTCCATTTCTATCGATACACATCACATGCCGCCTTTTTCGGCGTTAGAATATTCCTATTGTTCGAATGTTCACAGTTGGACTGTTCACAACGGGACTGCTGATATGAGGCTTCCATTGCTGTGGTAGAATTAGCACCAATTACCGATGTAGCAGATCGTAATGTGAGCGGTAAGGGACTGGGATTACCGACACATGACACATGACGTAGTAGCTAGAATAACACACAAAGATGGTCAGTTGAGGGGCCCTGAATTATTAGCTCATGATCGTTCGCTTAGTAGCGGACACGCAACCAATTAGGCTACGAAAACCCCCCCCCCCGTTATACCCATCAGTGAATTGAATTTTGATTTTAAACCACTCAAAATGCTTAATATCTAAGCAGCTGAAATTACATCCACACGCGGAATCATGTATGATTTTCAATTTTTGTTTCCCTGTTCCACTTCTGATTAAAGGGTGTGTCACATCAAATTGCATCACGGAAAAAACGCTGTAGAAATTCGCCCAGTAGACCGATCCTTTTGAAAATTTTAGACAGTAAAATAAAAACTATTAAACAACTTTTGACATTTTCTTTTTATTCATACTTCGAGCCCAAGTCCGTATGCTCGCACCTTCCTCTTTACCCCGTCCATAAGGTTCTGTACAACGTCAGGTTGTAGTTTTTTTGAACAGAAATCCATTTTCTCTTGAAGTCCGCCTCCGATTTGACAACTTTTGGGTTCTTCCGGAGGGCCTGCTTCATAATCGCACAATATTTCTCTATTGGGCGAAGCTCCGGCGCGTTGGGCGGGTTCATTTCCTTTGGCACGAAGATGACCCCGTTGGCTTCGTACCACTCCAACACGTCCTTTGAATAGTGGTACGAAGCGAGATCCGGCCAGAAGATGGTCGGGCCCTCGTGCTGCTTCAATAGTGGTAGTAAGCGCTTCTGTAGGCACTCCTTAAGGTAAACCTGCCCGTTTACCGTCCCGGTCATCACGAAGGGGGCGCTCCGCTTTCCGCAAGAGCAGATCGCTTGCCACACCATGTACTTTTTGGCAAACTTGGATAGTTTCTGCTTGCGAATCTCCTCCGGAACGCTGAATTTGTCCTCTGCGGAGAAGAACAACAGGCCCGGCAGCTGACGAAAGTCCGCTTTGACGTAGGTTTCGTCGTCCATTATCAGGCAATGCGGCTTCGTCAGCATTTTGGTGTACAGCTTCCGGGCTCGCGTCTTCCCCACCATGTTTTGCCTTTCGTCGCGGTTAGGAGCCTTCTGAACCTTGTATGTACGCAGGCCCTCTCGTTGCTTGGTCCGCTGGACGAATGAACTTGACAAAATCAGCTTATTGGCGACATCCCGGACCGAACTCCTCGGATCACGTCTAAACTGCGCGCTTGCGATCTTTTTCACTGACGGAGCATCCATTTTTGCCGTTCTTCACCTTCCGGTCGATGGTTAGGTTCTCGAAGTATCGTTTCAGTACTCTGCTGACCGTGGATTGGACGATTCCCAGCATCTTACCGATGTCCCGATGTGACAACTCCGGATTCTCGAAATGAGTGCGCAGGATTAATTCACGAGCGCTCTTTTTCGTTCGACGACATTTTTCCAAATTTACGAAAAATTGACAGTGAAGCATGGCCAACGTGATCTTTACACTCTTATCTGATTATAAGTGAAAGCTGAAGATATAATTCCTAAAAATTAAATTTCTACAGCGTTTTTTCCGTGATGCAATTTGATGTGACACACCCTTTAGTATTCATTGCCATAGGATGGCTTAAAAAATTTGAATGCAAAATGTAACTATACAAATCAACCACCTGTCCATTTAACCCCCAGTATCCGTATTTCCCGCGGTTCCCCTACTGTTCGTTTTGGAGCGATTATGTGATGAGAGAATTTTTTCAGAAGTTTTCCAACGATGATTTCGAATGTTCGAATATCAAATGCGGATATCATCCCAGCAATATTAAACAACCCCTGTCATTTCCCGCACAACGATTCGTGAACAACACTTTATATTAAAAGTCTCAACTACTTCTACCAGGTCGTTCGTTTGGTCATCTGCGAAGATCTTGTAACTGCCGGGGGCACATATAAAGGAGTAGTGTTTCAAAATGAAATTGAAATTTTAAATGAGTTGTTCGATAAAAAGCGAGAAAACAAGTCTTACGGGGAGAGCGTTACTTTCTTCCTTACCACCTTGCTCAATACGAGAAATATGGAAGGTAAATATCACCTCCAAGCATTCACTTACTATCGTCATTCGCACTGCTGGTGCGATACTATTTTACGGTGTGCCATCTTTTGCTTTTTTAACCTCACCGCTGAGAACTTAGCATAATTGAATAAGCAAACTTCGGACGGTGGTAATGGTTGCCTTCACAATGTCGATTCCATTTTCGAAAAGATAACGACTTCTTAAACTCGCCCACGCTGAGATGAGTATGGCCACGGAATCATCGCTTGGACTTGGTCGCGAGACTTTTATTGCTTGTTTTCACAGAAAGAGAATTCATGATTCCCATTGTAGCTGCCAAAGGGTTGTGCAATTGATTAGACCAAAGCGAGTAATGAATAATGAAGTGAATTTAAGGAGAAGACAGTTGCACGCGTGATCTACGAATCATGTTATTTTTCTTGATAATTGATTCAATTTAGATTTCATCGAACTATAAATTGACACACTATTTGCAAAAAACATCCTTTATCTCATCGAAGCAAAAGCGAAAGAAACGTGGCACGTGGCCTAAAGTATTACAAAGTACCATCAATTTCAAACTCGAATACCGACGAACACAAAGCCGCAAATGAAGAAACCATTTGTTAAATGACTTCAATAGCATCAACCAACAGAAAGCCCCGACTCTCTACCGAGCAAGTCAAACATTGGTCATGCAAGACAAACTTTCGATTGCGGTAGCCTGCTTTCGATTGATTTTCCGCTGTCTGCTGCTCAATTTCGGCAAACAACCCAATCAATTCTCCCATGGTACATTTGCTCAACGAAAAGAAGAGTCATTTCAAAGTGGAAATAATATTGCCACTACCATCAGTCAAGAGCGGGCCCTAAGAAGAATGTTTCAGTGCCTAGGATTTCCGCTCGATTTGCTAATGACAGACAATCGAAATAATGTGACTTATCATAGCAGAGTTTTTGGAGGCTTCGTTTTCTGTAGGATCCATGAATCACTGCAACCATTTGTTTGATTAGTTTGATATCGTGTGGTTTACGAGGTTAGCATTATTATAAATTCGTATTCTGTAAATGATTTAATTATTGGGAAAATAGATTCGCCTATATGAAAGTTATTAGCCGTAAAATGTTTTTTATACTTTCACTTTTTCTTCTGTACCTTAAGAGAGTACATTTTGTGACTGCCAATATAACAATGCATTTGGTTTCCCTTAATGGTATTCGCGGTATTTCGGCCACTTTCTAAGGCTGCGCCTCCATTTTTCACCACTTGTATGTTTACAACGTGATCGAAATTATATATAAAAGTGTGCGTCTTTCAGTATTGGTAAAACACATGTTTTACCTAGTCCATTTAGATCGTGTGTTTGCAACATGTGTCAAAACTACATGTTTTCAACATTTTGCGAGTTCATTTCCTATAGTCGCACTTACTTGAATAATCGATACATGGTAAAATATCCAACGTTATAAATATATATTGGGGACTAATAATAATCGGGTGAACTGTTGAAAAGTTGGTCAACTTAAATATACCGTCAATGGGGGTGAAAATGGGTCAAAATAGTGAATATTAATATTATAGTTTTCAAAATTAACCAATGCTCCGAAAAATCTGTTTACCCTTTTTTTTCCAAAAATTACTTTTTTTAAATTCATAACTTATAAACTACCGTGCCGATTCAGATGATCGATATACAAATTTGAAGACACATGAAATACCACATATGCATAAAAATTGAATTCAAGTTAAAAAACCTCAGCTTTCAATAAAAAATATGGTGACCTTAGTTCCATGTAAGCTATGAAAAACAATTACAATCAATAATGACGAAAACAAAATATGGTTTTTTTTTCAGGTATAATGTTTTCCAAACAAAACTAGCTCATTGGCTTTAATTTGATATATCGACCATCTAAATCGGTCCAGTAGTTCAAAAGTTATGAATTTTTGAAAAAGGTCATTTTTGAAAAAAAAAAAGAAAAGGGGACAAGTTGATTTTTCAAACCACCATAAAAAGGAAATGGCCAACCTGATAGAAAAATTAAAAAAAACCGGTTCTAATATTTTACGCTAAGGAAAATCAATTTTCATGAAAATCTGACAACCACTATATCGGTTTTGCATGGAATTCAATTTTGCGCTTGACCCATTTTCACCCCGACTCAGTGTAAATAAGAGATTATTTCGAAAATATTGAAATTCGAATGGTAGAAAAATTGTGATATTCAATATCAGTAATGGCTCATCTAGCAAGACTTTAAAGAATCATTCTATCCAATATTTACAATTTTAGTAGTTCTGTATAATGCTGGGCATGAGATTTTTTCTGAGGTATTATTTGATGGCAATTTATATATCAAGCTTTGATGAATTAATAAACAATAACTATTTGTACTACAGCTAAGTATTATGCATTGGAAGTTGTGGAAATATGTCTCCTATGAAACGGCTCACAGTTTTCAAAAGTATTCGCAATATTTGTCAAGATATTACTAATAGTAACTTTTTCCATATTTAACCCATTTTCACCCACATCGACGGTACGTCAAATTTAAATTGAGCAAATGGGAATTTCGAAAATTTGCTCAAACATTCGTCTAAATGTACATTGAAAAATAACTTGAACATCCCTTATTTGTAAGATTCGCGCGCGCCTTTGTGTGTGTGTATGTGTATGTGTGTGTGTGTGTGTGTGTGTGTGTGTGTGTGTGTGTGTGTGTGTAGAATGATTCCTCTATTTTGATTTTGATGTTAGGGCCATGTAGAAAATCGCTGACTTACTGGGACTGACAGTTACAAAATAATAAAATAAAAATATATATGGTTTGTTTTCGAATGTTTTACAAAATGTGAGCACTTTCTAGTCAAATTGCTGACTATTTTCTATTTATACAATAAGTATTTTTGGGAATTGGGACCGACACTGATATTGTGCAAACGCTCTTGATGCGGGCTGAATGGGAAGCGCAGCAAGAAAAACTCGGGGCTTAACGTGTTAATAATCTTGATTTTTCCAACTTTATCAGAATACAGAATGCTAGTTAGACACTAAAACTAAAATCGATGCGAGCAACACCAACATTAGAAATAGAATTCTCCTTTCTTTTAGTCCTTCTATGCTTTTCTTATTTGACGAATGAATGATGACGATGAACTCGGAGAAATTATTAATCTTGACTTTTCAACGATTCCCTCATAAAATGCTGTAGGATTTCGGAAAGATATATTATCGATTGAATGATCTGGTGACTGACTTTTCAACTGATGCGAGAGTTTATATGATGGTTACTACTTCTTCCACATTCATCAGCATTGACAGAAAAACTTTTTTCGCAATTTTATCTAAGTGGAACAAGTATTTAAAATATACTTGGAACAGAAACAATGAAAGGTGTAGTATTGTAGCTAATGGTCGTGTAACATTCACCCAAATACCATATACCCGGAATACGTTTACCCGAAGCACATTTACCTGAATGTAACAAATATCCGAATGAAACATTTACCCGAATGCACATTTTCCCGGATGCGATATGGAAAAATTTCGACAAATCAGGTTATGAGTTTTGGCGAATCTCCTGCTAATAAATAAGATTTAATCAATACATCATGAGAGAGCCACAAAAATACACAGAAAAATGAAAAATTGTAATGCGGAAATTAGAAAATGATGCGGGAGAGTTTGTTGTTTCATTTTTAGAAATTAGCGCAGATTCAATTAACAAGTCGTCTTCTATCCTTTCCGTTTTGCTCTTCAATGGTAAGAGAGCTTTTAGAAATGAACACGACCTTTGGAATAATTTTTCGAAAATAAGGCAGGTAATTTTAACATGGAAAATATAAAGCATAAATGTCTTAGAATGTGAAAAGAATTGGTAATAAAATGAATAGTACTTACGTATTAACACCACCGCAACGCAATTTTTATTATGAATTTATTTTTTTCGTAATTTATTCCATTCAGAGGTTAATGTAATGGAGACGAAGTCCCCATCCAACGAGGATAAGGAGGATAAGGCACCAAACCAACGAGTTGGAAGCGGCGGCTTGGTAAAATTTTATCCGGTTCCGGATTGAACATGGTACCGAGACGTTGCAATTATTCTGCTTATTCAATTGTACAATATTTAGCACAGCTCCAAGTAGTGCATAGCCCTGTTGGTTCTAAATCGATGGGCAATGTATGGGATGAGATAGCGCGTAATTGTTTATCCCTGTCTTCTGCCCAACGCTCCAAAGCAACCGACGATCGTTGCAGTTAGCGTTTTATATGCCATAAGGAGAGTAAGCTTACAAATTGCTCTACTCCACAGTTTCGAAGTGGTGATGGCAATATGTGATGTATGTTAAACCACCAGCAAAAGCAACAGCAGTGTCGATTGATGTTGCTTTCAGTGTGATGGTAATTGGAGCTTATAGTTTTGCTTTTTCGCCTACAAGCGTTTCAGAATTGTCATGGGTTGTACCGCTATATATATGTTTTCCATAGCAGACTGCAATTCTTTTTCCATTAACTGACAACAGTCCCCCTTATTCCACGCGGCGAGTGACGTGAGATAGCAAAGTTTCACGCTTCATTGTGGAAGCTACATTACTTTTCAACTTATTTATGATACCCGAATCGATAACATATGGGGACACGACTTCAAATCTCACTTAGTGACAAACTATAGTCAGGCCATTCGCCTACGGGAATGCAGTGACTTGAGCCATCTCACCTCACTCGCCGTGCGGAATAAAGGGGAGTATGTATCCAAGAGAAAAGAAAGGAAAAGATAAAGAGATTTCATGTAATGGCTGCTACTTGAAGTGATATTGATGATCTGTTCCCCTCGAGATAGGAGCTTGTGCAGGTTACAGAACTTCATTGGTATGTGACTTTTGTGGTTTTAATTATTACCCCTATGACACTTCACTTATATTTGTGTGTTCGTTTGATATTATTCATAATGTATTGAGTAAGAGATAATACCGAGAATAATCAGTTCAGCTCCAAAATTTCACTAAAAGCTGTTCGGGATGCATGGTGTGCATTTGCTAAAACAAATAGTAAAAATTTGTGTAATCATAAGATGGTGATCAAAAAACAAAATTACACAAGAATGAGTTGATAGTATCTAGAATCTGATCCAAACTTGAGGGCATAAGAATTATAATCTGATTAGCTTGCTGTCTAGTCTTTGATAATTTTCTTGTACCTCCTACCCGCTTTCCCGCATACCATGTATTTTCTATTATTTATTTTAAAAACATCCGAACAAAACTTCTTTAGTACACATGGATTAATTAGCGGCCCTTGAAAAGCTCAAAACCTCGCGTAGATCTAGAATTACTTTGGAAACATTCTTTGCCTAAATACTGACTGTGTCAACGATCCCGGGCTCTGATCAAAATCGCTTCGATTCGAGCAAAAGTTGACGGCAAAGAAAAGCTAAATGCTAAATGCAGATGAAATGTTCACGATTGATGGAAACTGCTTTTACGAGTAGGACGAGCACGTTTGCCGTTCAACACAAGAACTTCTAAATTTATCGAAATGACAAATAAGTTAATTCGTTGTTTTGCATGTTTGGATCGCAGGAAAGACCTATTTACACTATTCTGGATGAAGCAAAAACATTCAAATATATCCATCATCAACGGATAACAAACATAAAATCAGACCATTCTCCGATCATGGGTAGTGGTGTTGAACGTTAAATCCCCACGGAAAACTTTGACTTGCTTCAACGGGAAGCATTGTATTTCGTCGAAGAAAACGGGATTCTACCTGCATAAAATATCTTCAATGCAAAGTTGTCTGTCGACAATGGTTTTCGTAGACTCTCTACCATCGCTAGTCGTTTTTCCATGAAAAGGCTTAAACAGCGATGCATCTTAGTTTAGCGGAAAAAGGCGGAGAATTGCATCGGTCGTTGGTTGTGGCTCTGAAATATCCATAATGAAAACTTCGTTGCTTCTTACCACGCTGCTTTCAAAGTTCTCTGCGTAAAGATAAACTTTGCAATTATTCATCACCTCGGTAAGACTTGCGAGGCTTACTCCTGGAGAAAGTTTTAATGATTGCTCACTTCCAGGTGGAATTGGATTACGGCTCAAGTTGAGTGCGAGGTATTTGAGAATGGATTTATAAATAGCATTGCCACAGTTTAGCATTGAGACCGTTAACTTTCCTCAAAAGAAATGGAAATATGAAAATTTTCACCATAATGCATTCACACAACAATACTGTGGCTCACAATTGTTGGTTACTGTTGTTTGCAAACTAAAATGTTTTTTATTAGAAACGATTGACCAATTAGAAAAAACGAATGGGGGAAAACAGGTACGATAATTATGCTCCGTTCCCAATTCCCGCAGAAATTCTCTAGATAGGAAGTCTAGATAGGAAAATTGATTTATTGTTGGTTATTTTTCAAAAATCTAAAAAGCTTCAGGGAAAAAATTAATGAAATTTTTTTTTGCGTGAAATAAAATAACCTAGCGAAAGGAACTTGTTGAACTTGCTCGTTTCGTGTGTCATCGCTCCGAAGTCAACACTTTGCGGAAACTCTTTAAAACTTCACTTTGCAGATACAGTGGGGCACTTTGGCAGCAGCTATAAAGGATGGTTATCGATTTCTGATGCCTTCCGCTATTATCCGTTTATTTTTTTCGAATCCCAGGGTCGCAATTTCCCGATTTCGCATCTCCGCAGCTCATCTCAGCGCGGATGAGCTTAGTAAAACTTTCACATTGTTCGAAATTGTGGGATGCTGCCAAGCGAGCGTACGGAGGAAAATTGCGTCGTAATACGAGGGGGTCAAATTCAATGCAAAAGTTTCCCATTCTAATAGAAATAATTATTTCAGTTTGTAAGTCGTCAGATGCTCGAAAGTGAAAAGTGGCTATAAGATGTTCAATGTCATAGTGGAAGTTATGCAAGGTCATTGAAATGCTAGACATTTTGGAAACAAAATTCGAGCCACAATGAAGACGAGATTTGAATAAGAGTTCAGATAGGAAAACAAAAGACGAAACTGCATTATTTTCCGGGAACACAACAAAAGCAATTGCAACTGACTGAAAGAGATTAATTGACTCGTTTTCTACATTAGCATTCATTCTAGTTACTCACTCTCCTTCACCGAATCGAGGGAGTGAATTTAGGGCGGGCATTTATCGCCGAAATAATCTGCGTGTTTTGTTCAGAATCTAGAAAAGGCGTTTCATACCCGTTTAGCAAAACGGGTTGATTTAGTTTGTCGTACGGGTCTACTGACAAGAAGAAAGCTATAATTGCGATCTTTGTGCTAATGTCATGCTGTTTGTTCTGTCCGAAATGGAGAATGATATGAGAAGGATCCTCGAGCTAGACCGATAGGTGGGTATTTGTATCCACTCGTGCTGTTCTGATTTTTGTATATTTCTGTTGATTTATATATGACAAACTTGTCAACTAAAATCTGGTCAAGGTATTAGTGTGGGCCATTAACTGGTTTCTTTCTAAAAGAATGTAAAGATACAGTTCAGTATTCAATTTTGCATTATTAAAGAAAAGACAACAAATTGCGAAAACAGGCAACCGGAAGGTTGCATATCATTTCTCGAAGCGAGTTAGAGAACGTAATTCAATCGCTAAAAAATCGATGTAAACAATGTATTGAAACTGGAAGAAACTACAACCTACTCTACATAATAAAATCTACAAATATTCAACCAATTTGTTTTAAAATTCGTTTTTACCAACAAGATTTCTGATCTTGGAAACTTGATTACTGGATTTCAGAAAGTTTGGTCTGGAATCTGATATCGGGAATAAATAGATATCGGGAATATGTATAGAAATTTATCCTATAGTAGACATCTGAGATCAAGAAATAAACCAAGTATGATAATAAATTGTGAATGTCATCGTATCAGTAGATATTCATGTGGGAATAGCATTAACAAAACATAAATTAGAACCCATATTTTTACAATAATTCAAAAGCCTACAAAAATATTGTACCAGATTAATTACCTCACCTCACCTCCTGCTATTACACTACAAAAATGTAATGATGGTGTCTCTCCAGAGCGTTTTTTCACACCTCAGCAAACCTGACAACTTTTGGAATAATCTATTATTTAATAATATTAGGCTGTCAAAAAAGTCCTGCGGTATTTTTTTTGAATTTTTATTTGTTCATAAAATTAGTTACAATCATCTGTTTTAAGGCAAATATGCGCCGTTTTGTTCGATGACTTGTTCCCAACGAGATGCCAACTTCATAATACCCCTGTTATAGAAGCTCGCTTCCTTATTGGCAAAAATCTCGGATAGCCAATTTTCACAGGCCTCTTTTGTGGCTAACTTCTGACTACCTAGCTCGTTCGCCATGGACAAAAACAGGTGGTAGTCACTTGGTGCAAGGTCCGGACTATACGGCGGATGCAAAAGAACCTCCCATCCGAGCTCCCGGAGCTTCTGGCGCGTCACCAAAGAAGTGTGTAGCCTGGCGTTGTGCTGATGGAAGACAATGCGGCCTCTGTTTATCTAAGATGGCCTCTTCTTCATGAGTGCTACCTTCAAGCGGTCCAGTTGTTGGCAGTACAGGTCCGAATTGAGCGTTTGGCCATAGGGAAGCAGCTCATAATAGATTATTCCTTGACAATCCCACCAAACACACAGCAGAACCTTCCTGGCCGTTAATGAGGGCTTGGCCACCGTCTGAGCCGCTTCAGCGGGCTTCGACCACGACCGTTTGCGCTTCACGTTTTCGTAAGTGACCCACTTTTCATCGCCAGTCACCATCCGATTCAGAAACGGGTCGATTTTGTTGCGATTCAGCAGCGATTCACATGCGTCGAAACGGTCAAAGATGTTTTTTGCGTCAACGTGTGTGGCACCCATACATCGAGCTTCTTTGTGAATCCAAGCTTCTTCAAATGGTTAATAACGGTTTGATGACTTATCCCCAGCTCTTGGCCGATGCTACGGCTGCTACTATGCCGATCTTTCTCGGCTAATTCAGCGTTTTTGCATCTTCGACGACCTCTACACAAGAACGAAAACGTTGAAACCATCGTTGTGCGGTGGAAATGGAAACTGTATCGGGTCCATAAACTGCACAAATTTTAGTGGCAGCTTGAGATGCATTTTTGCCTTTTTTTTTTTTAATTAATTCGTTTATTTTTACAGGCTCAGTTACTTAAGTTTAAAGGAGCCGAATTCTTAAATATAATTTTAAAACTATATATATATAAACAATTTTCTTACATCTATGGTTAGTAAGGTGGAAAACCGATTACTCGCGGTGTACTCGAGTTTAGAAGGGTGACATATTTTTAGGAGAAGGATGGGGTATAAGGAAACTGTAACAATGTTGATGAACACTCAATTCTTAAATCTGTTCGTATATCTATAGTGTTTTTACATTTCAACTTATTCTACTATTTATAGCAAGGGGACGAATTACCCGCAAAGGAAGGAAAGGAGGGTATAAGGACATAGGGACAATCACACACGAAGATCGATAGCTTTAAGGAAAACATATATATGGGACATGTAATCAAGGTCTAACCGAGCCAACACATCTCTCACCGGTACATTGGGCTGTCTTCCTCGGGCCAGAAGGGAGTTTTCCAAATTCGATCTGGCGACCAGATACACCTCGCACGACCAAACAACGTGCTCGATGTCGCGATAACCTTGGCCACAAATACAGAGATTGCTGCTGGCAAGATTGAAACGAAAGAGTAGTACATCTAAAGAACAGTGATTGGACATGAGTCGGGAGAAGGTGCGAATAAAGTCCCGACTCAATTCCAGACTTTTGAACCACGGATTGAGGCTAACCTTTGGGATAATCGAGTGAAACCAACGGCCCAATTCATCTTCATTCCACTTGCGTTGCCAGTTAGCGATGGTATTTTTGCGGACTAAAGAATAAAATTCATTGAAGGCGATTTGACGCTGATAAATATCGCCTTCAATTGCACCTACCTTTGCTAATGAGTCAGCCCTCTCATTACCCGGAATTGAGCAATGAGAAGGGACCCAGACAAAGGTAATGACATAACAGCGTCTGGATAAAGCACTCAAAATTTTTCGTATTCTCTCAAGGAAGTACGGCGAGTGCTTTTCCGGCCTCACTGAACGGATAGCTTCGACAGAGCTAAGACTATCCGTTACAATGTAATAGTGTTCAACAGGTCGTGAGGGGACGCTGACCAGCGCCCAATGAATTGCTGCCAATTCAGCAATATACACTGAGCAAGGATTCTGAAGACTGTGTGAGGTGCTAAAAAATTCGTTGAACACTCCAAATCCTGTGGACTCATTTATAGTGGACCCATCAGTAAAGTACATATTATCACAATTGATACCCCTATATTTTTCATCGAAGATCGTTGGAGCGATCCTCGATCGTTGGTAATCTGAATATCCATGGATATCTTGATTCATGGACAGATCAAAATGCACAGAGGAATTGATGTAGTCAGGGAAACAAACACGGTTGGGGATATACGAAGAAGGATCAACCTGCATGGAGATGAATTCATGATATGAACTCATGAATCCGGTGTGAAAATTTAGCTCGATCAGCTGCTCAAAATTTCCGATCACCAATGGGTTCATGACCTTACACCGGATGAAGAACCGAAGAGATAATAAATTGAAGCGATCTTTTAGTGGGAGTAGGCCTGCCAAAACCTCGAGACTCATGGTATGCGTTGAGGGCATACATCCCAACGCAATACGGAGACAAAGATACTGAATTCGCTCGAGTTTAATGAGGTGTGTTTTGGCAGCTGATTGAAAACAGAAACTGCCATACTCCATCACTGAGAGAATAGTTGTTCGATACAACATTATAAGATCTTCGGGATGGGCTCCCCACCAGGTGCCGGTAATTGTACGGAGAAAGTTTATTCTTTGTTGGCATTTTTTACTCAGATACCTAATATGGGCCCCCCAAGTACATTTGGAGTCAAACCAGACCCCAAGATACTTGAATGACATAGCATGAGTGATCGGTTTACCCAAAAGTTGAAGCTTTGGTTTTGCTGGTCTATGCTTCCTAGAAAAAACCACCATCTCTGTTTTCTCCGTGGAGAATTCGATCCCTAGCCCAATGGCCCAGGTTGAAAAATTGTTCAAAGTATCTTGTAAGGGTCCTTGCAGGTCGGATTCGTTTGATCCTACGACAGACACCACTCCATCATCTGCAAGTTGTCTTAGGCTGCAATTTTGTGTAAGGCAATTGTCGATGTCGCTTACATAGAAGTTGTACAAAAGGGGGCTTAAACATGAGCCCTGGGGGAGTCCCATGTAAGAGACCCGACTTACTGCCGAATCTCCGTGAGAAAAGTTCAAATGTTATATAACATATTATTCAATAGAGGCGGCAGACCCCGAGAGTGTAATTTGTCTGACAAAACCTCTATTGAAACAGAATCAAAGGCCCCCTTTATGTCCAAGAATACTGAAGCCATTTGTTTTTTTTCGGCATAAGCCATTTGAATTTCTGAAGAAAGCAACGCAAGACAATCATTCGTCCCCTTGCCCCTGCGGAACCCATATTGTGTATCTGAGAGTAGGCCATTCGTTTCAACCCATCGATCAAGGCGAAACAAGATCATTTTCTCCAACAATTTCCGTATACAAGACAGCATCGCTATTGGGCGGTACGAATTAAAGTCGGACGCGGGTTTTCCGGGTTTTTGAATAGCTATAACTCGTACTTGTCTCCAATCATCTGGAACAATATTATGCTCCAGAAACATTTTTGCCTTTGTCATAGTAGTATTGTAAAATATGTCGGATTTTCTCTTTATTTTGCTCCATATTTGCGACACTATAACTCACGAACGACTTAACCAAACAAAACACTGTCAAGGACTATATTATAGCGCGCAAAAATACCTTTCCAACAAGCTATAAAGGGTGTGTCACATCAAATTGCATCACGGAAAAAACGTTGTAGAAATTTAATTTTTAGGAATTATATCTTCAGCTTTCGCTTATAATCAGATAAGAGTGTATAGATCACGTTGGCCATGCTTCACTGTCGATTTTTCGTAAATTTGTAAAAATGTCGTCGAACGAAAAAGAACGTCGTGAATTAATCCTGTGCACTCATTTCAAGAATCCGGAGTTGTCACATCGGGACATCGGTAATATGCTGGGAATCGTCCAATCCACGGTCAGCAGAGTAATAAAACGATACTTCGAGAACCTAACCATCGACCGGAAGGTGAAGAACGGCAAAAATGGATGCTCTGTCAGTGAAAAAGATCACAAGCGCGTAGTTAAGCAGTTTAGACGTGATCCGAGAAGTTCGGTCCGGGATGTCGCCAATAAGCTGAATTTGTCAAGTTCATTCGTCCAGCGGACCAAGCAACGGGAGGGCCTGCGTACATACAAGGTTCAGAAGGCTCCTAACCGCGACGAAAGGCAAAACATGGTGGGGAAGACGCGAGCCCGGAAGCTGTACACCGAAATGCTGACGAAGGCGCATTGCCTGGTAATGGACGACGAAACCTACGTCAAAGCGGACTTTCGTCAGCTGCGGGCCTGTTGTTCTTCTCCGCAGAGGACAAATTCAGCGTTCCGGAGGAGATTCGCAAGCAGAAACTATCCAAGTTTGCCAAAAAGTACATGGTGTGGCAAGCGATCTGCTCTTGTGGAAAGCGGAGCGCCCCCTTCGTGATGACCGGCACGGTAAACGGGCAGGTTTACCTTAAGGAGTGCCTACAGAAGCGCTTACTACCACTATTGAAGCAGCACGAGGGCCCGACCATCTTCTGGCCGGATCTCGCTTCGTACCACTATTCAAAGGACGTGTTGGAGTGGTACGAAGCCAACGGGGTCATCTTCGTGCCAAAGGAAATGAACCCGCCCAACGCGCCGGAGCTTCGCTCAATAGAGAAATATTGGGCGATTATGAAGCAGGCCCTCCGGAAGAACCCAAAAGTTGTCAAATCGGAGGCGGACTTCAAGAGAAAATGGATTTCTGTTCAAAAAAAACTACAACCTGACGTTGTACAGAACCTTATGGACGGGGCAAAGAGGAAGGTGCGAGCATACGGGCTTGGGCTCGAAATGAATAAAAAGGAAATGCCAAAAGTTGTTTAATAGTTTTTATTTTACTGTCTAAAATTTTGAAAAGGATCGGTGGGCGAATTTCTACAGCGTTTTTTCCGTGATGCAATTTGATGTGACACACCCTTTAGTATGACTCGATACAATGAATACAACTAGAACTACGCGCTTACAACGACACCTCGCGGAAATACCGCAGGAATTTTTTGACAGCCTAATATTTGAGAAGCAAGCTCCGACTTTTATCAATTCCGCCAGAGCTCCTATGATGGAATGATTTTCGTTTATACTCATTTCGATTATAGGATTTTCATTTGTACTTTAATTACAGCAATAACAGCAGCGCTACGACCTTGCGAGTGTTGATTTTTTTTCCTTTATTGAAATAAATTAGGCTCAGCTGTCCCATTGGGCAAATTTTGGCCAAACTGCGAATGTTGATGAATGGTCCCACTGCATGTGGCATGGTCTCAAATGATATCTACAATTTAGACTCCACTCAATTAAAAATAAATCATAGACAAACTAGTAGCACATGGCATCGAGCCAAGTTTATAGGTTTATGGCTACAGTGACTCTTGATGACTTTTGTCAGAGAACTTCCCACTTGGTACTCACGTATTCTTGAACTTGTCTCATTCGAAGCGTACTATTTGGCACAGAGATATAAACTGAGTAAAAGAAAAACATGACGCAAATAATTATACGTTGAGAAGACGAAGGAAAGTTAGTACCAATCAAGAAGGTTCATTAAATACTCAGCGTCCCCACAATGTAAACACTGAAACAATTTCTAGGCCCTTGTTGTTACAAACATTGAAGCGCATTGGAATTGTAGGAATGGCGTACAAATGGTTTGAAGGCTATTTGTGCGACAGAACTCAAAAGACTCGTTTCAACGATTCTTTTTTTCGATCCCATTGGTAACTCACTCGGGGTGCCACAGGGAAGTGTTTTAGGGCCTATTTTGTTCATTCTATATATATAAGATCTGCGACGAGTTTTACGATACTGTGAGTCACAGTCTGTGACATTAATTTGTTCGTGGATGATACTGTCCTGTTCATCGCAGCTAATGATATAAAAGAAACCGCGGAGCACATAGACGAAGATTTGCATTCTCTGGCTCAATGGCTCAAATTTTGCAATTTAGGTTAAATGTTGGCAAAACAAAATACATGCTCATTTCTGCAGTAAACTCCAGTATTGACGTTAATTTCGAAATAGACAGTGAGACATTAGAACGCGTGAAAGATATAAAATACTTAGGAGTTATCATTGATGACAATTTAACTTTTAAGTCTCACATTAACAATGTCATCGAGAAGATTGCCAAGAAGTATGGCGTTTTGTGTCGTTTGAAGAAAGAGCTGACAGTAAGTTAATTTGTACAAATCTTTGATTTCACCGCATATAGATTTTTGCTCGTCGATTTTCTATATTCCTTGCAAACAATACACAATTAACGAGACTGCAGCGTTTGCGAAATAAGGTAATGTGTTTGATTTTAAGATGTAGTAGATACGAAGTAGATCGAATTGAAAGGGGAAGTGATGTTTATGGATACAATACAAGAAACGCAAATGGTGCAAGAACACCAAACTTTATGTTTAGTAGGTCACAGAATTCGTTTTTGTATAAAGGTGTAAATTTGTTCAATGCGATGCCCAGAGAAATGGAATGTGCGACAACAATGGCAGAGTTTAAGAAAATATGTATTTCACATGTATTTCACACGTAAAATTTGTTTTGTAAACAGGTTTCCATAAAATTTTTGCTCAATAATTTATTTATGTTTATAATTGATTGACATTTACAAAATTCATGTACAGGGGGTGCTCCCTTGGCCGAGTGGTTAGCGTCATAACTAACATGCCGGGTGTTCGGGTTCGATTCCCGTTCTGGTCGGGGGAATTTTTCGTCAAAGAAGTTTCCTCCGACTTGCACTGTGATCACGCGTATTCTAGAGCTTGCCACTCAGAATGCATTCAAGGCGTGTTATTTGGCATAGAAATCTCAACTAAGTACTAATAAAAATGACGCAAGTAATACTACGTTGAGACGGCGAAGTTCCTCTAGGAACGTTAGTGCCATTGAAGAAGAAGAAGAAGAAGAAGATGTACAGGTAAAACTACCATGATGAGTCTTCCTCCAATAAGTTTTGTAATTGCATCGTGCTGATGATGATGATGTTCTTTTTTCTTTGTTGTTAATGTATATTGTAAAAAATAATAACGAACGTTGTCTACGAAAGTTTGAGCCTCGCGCGTTTGGTAGGTCTGGACTGTGTTAATAGTCAACACTAGCAGAACACTGATACACAATGAAATTTTATATGGGTCTGAAGAGGAAACTGGAATGGGGATAGCTCATTCAGAATTATCGTAAACTATCTTTTCATAAGATGGTTATATCGAGTATTTCTGAATAGTGGTAGATCTCTAGTATGTTCTTAGTTGACACTTTTAGATATTGGGTTAATTCCCCAATCAGTCAAGGATCTTCCCGGGTTGGAAATTTTCTTGACATGTCTTGGGAAAGCTTTGGATCTGAAGTTGAGACTATGATTATGTCAATGTTGATACGGATAGAAACATTTTTTTTACAGTTTTCGTCAATTTATAATATTTTTTTTTATTTAAATCGTTTATTTTTACAGGCTCAGTTACATAGGTTTAAAGGAGCCGAACTCCTTACTGTATTGTTACTAGTATATATACATTTTTTCTTAATTCTAATGTTAATAATATAGGAAACCGATTACTCGCGGTCAACTCGAGTTTAGAAGGGTGACATATTTTCTTCAGGAAAAGGAGGGGATATGAGGATATGTTGACAATGATCACACTCACACTCTCAATCACACTCATCACACTCAATTCTTAAACCTATCTTATATCTAATATGTATTTACATTTCATCTCATTCTTAAGAAGGGATCCGATCTCTCACAAAGGAAAAGGAAAAGGAAAAACTAAGGGTATAAGGACAATCACACACGAAGATCGATAGCTTTAAGGAATACATATATTTGGGACATGTAATCAAGGTCTAACCGAGCCAACACGTCTCTCACCGGCACCATGGGCTGCCTTCCTCGGGCCCGAAGGGTGACTACTAAATTCGATCTGGGGACAAGATACAGCTCGCACGACCAAACAACGTGCTAGATGTCGTGGTAACCTTGGCCACAAACACAAAGATTGTTGTCGGCAAGATTAATACGAAAGAGTAGCGCATCTAACGAACAGTGATTGGACATGAGTCGGGAGAAGGTGCGAATAAAGTCCCGACTCAAGTCCAGACTTTTGAACCATGGTTTGATGCTAACCTTAGGGATAATCGAGTGGAGCCACCGGCCCAATTCATCTTCGTTCCATTTGCGTTGCCAGTTAACTATGGTATTTTTGCGGACTAAAGAATAAAATTCATTGAAGGCGATTTGACGCTGATAAATATCGCCTTCAATTGCACCTACCTTTGCCAATGAGTCAGCCCTCTCATTACCCGGAATTGAGCAATGTGAAGTGACCCAGACAAAGGTAATGACATAACAGCGTCTGGATAAAGCACTCAAAATTTCTCGTATTCTCTCAAGGAAGTACGGCGAGTGCTTTTCCGGCCTCACTGAACGGATAGCTTCGACAGAGCTAAGACTATCCGTTACAATGTAATAGTGTTCAACAGGTCGTGAGGCGACGCTGTCCAGCGCCCAGTATATCGCTGCCAATTCAGCAATATATACCGAGCAAGGATTCTGAAGACTGTGTGAGGTGCTAAAAAATACGTTGAACACTCCAAATCCTGTGGACTCATTCATAGAGGACCCATCAGTAAAGTATATATTATCACAATTGATATCCCCATACTTTGCATCGAAGATCGTTGGAACGATCCTCGATCGAAGATAATCTGATGTTCCATGGATATCCTGCTTCATGGACAGATCAAAATGCACAGAGGAATTGATGTAGTCAGGAAAACAAACACGGTTGGGAATATACGAAGAAGGATCAACCTGCATGGAGATGAATTCATGATATGAACTCATGAATCCGGAGTGAAAATTTTGCTCGATCAGCTGCTCAAAATTTCCGATCACCAATGGGTTCATGACCTTACACCGGATGAAGAACCGAAGAGATAATAAATTGAAGCGATCTTTTAGTGGGAGTAGGCCTGCCAAAACCTCGAGACTCATGGTATGCGTTGAGGGCATACATCCCAACGCGATACGGAGACAAAGATACTGAATTCGCTCGAGTTTAATGAGGTGTGTTTTGGCAGCTGATTGAAAACAGAAACTGCCATACTCCATCACTGAGAGAATAGTTGTTCGATACAACATTATAAGATCTTCGGGATGGGCTCCCCACCAGGTGCCGGTAATTGTACGGAGAAAGTTTATTCTTTGTTGACATTTTTTACTCAGATACCTAATATGGGCCCCCCAAGTACATTTAGAGTCGAACCAGACCCCAAGATACTTGAATGACATAGCATGAGTGATCGGTTTACCCAAAAGTTGAAGCTTTGGTTTTGCTGGTTTATGCTTCCTAGAAAAAACCACCATCTCTGTTTTCTCCGTGGAGGATTCGATCCCTAGCCCAATGGCCCAGGTTGAAAAATTGTTCAAAGTATCTTGTAAGGGTCCTTGCAGGTCGGATTCGTTAGATCCTACGACAGACACCACTCCATCATCTGCAAGTTGTCTTAGGCTGCAATTTTGTGTAAGGCTTACGTAGAAGTTGTACAAAAGGGGGCTTAAACATGAGCCCTGGGGGAGTCCCATGTAAGAGACCCGACTTACTGCCGAATCTCCGTGAGAAAAGTTCAAATGTTTCTCACAAAGCAAGTTATATAACATATTATTCAATAGAGGCGGCAGATCCCGAGAGTGTAATTTGTCTGACAAAACCTCTATTGAAACAGAATCAAAGGCCCCCTTTATGTCCAAGAATATTGAAGCCATTTGTTTTTTTTCGGCGTAAGCCATTTGAATTTCTGAAGAAAGCAACGCAAGACAATCATTCGTCCCCTTGCCCCTGCGGAACCCATATTGTGTATCTGAGAGTAGGCCAATTTATAATGTTCGATTAATAGAAACTCATGCTTGCAACAGAGTCAGTTCGCTTTTGTTTTTGCTTTATAATGATGGTCTCTTAACTTTAATACAAACATAAATACTATCTATAAGATAAATCGACCTGCTCAAACCTTTGTATGGGTATGAGGTGGGTCATCATTATTTCTTTTTATTGAATTATCATGCGTCTCCATGACATGTAGCAGTTATTGTCTATTTCTTCCGAACACAAAAGATCGAAATAGACCTAAAAAAATATATTCAGAAGCAAATAGTTTCATTCGATGCTTCTTCCAACTATTTATGAATTTAGTGTCGCCAGTGGAGCGGCATATGAACATTTTTGTCGCACGTACAATTCTACAATATGACTCTATTTTCACCCAAACCCATATTCACCCAAACATCGTGCAAAATGATAAAAAACAACGTGGATTGTTGATGAGTCTCTAGCGCATCATTGTAAATTGCGATTTACTAAAAGTGGAAAATCATAAACTAAAATAATGAAAACGACGAACACCTCGTTTTCAAATTTATGGCAACTGCAAGTTTTTAATCAAATTTGAAGTGTGAATTGTAAAAATTGGGAGTGGAAAATTCACCTCCTTGCTACACTACGTCTGCACAAACATAAATGTCAATTAAAAGTTATATTGAGTGAGCAGATGCCGTGGTACTCTAGAATTACGGTCCAGAGAAAACAGTCCATCCGTTGTTGCAGTTCACATATACAAACGTTTGTGGGACGTATCAGGAGCGAGGAACAGTTATTACCCAAATAATGGAGTGTCCCCTGGGCGAAACCTAATGAAACAACAAGCAGACAAGCAATCATGAAATGGACATTTGCACTAGGATGTGTTTTGGATGGTGTATGATGCATCTTCGGTGGAAATCGCTCGTGTAACGGTGCAATTTCCCTGAGATCACCCAATAACATACTCATGGGAAAGGATCATCCCTAATCATGAAATTAACTCCGGGGGTTAATATCCATGAGCAGGAATTATAGGTGGAGCACAATGAGGTACATATGAAGTGGAGCAGTAGGTAAAGTATATTTTTTGATAGATCTCAATTGTATATTTCCATCATTTAAGATGGAAAAGGGCCAGAGAACAGTAGCATTCTTAGTTCTCTGGAATAGCAGCATTTTCAATTAAAAGTTACTTGATTGAACTTTTTTTTCTCATTTATTTTTCACATCGTGACGTCAATATTTGTGTTTTTATTCAATTGCCTTCCACATCCATGTAAAAACGCTATTTTCAGTAGGTTTCTTATCAATTAAAATCATATATTTTTGGAGTTCCCGCTGTAACTATAATGTGAAAGTGTGCAGAAGATATTTGTGGAATCATGTCGGAGAGGTGGATAGAAGTGATATTTTTGTGTGTCTTCTTCACTCTCTCACCTTCATAGAAAAAACTGATTTGCATTATTTCCGCGATAATATGACGATATTTTTAAGGCTAACAGTGTCGGTGTATGTGATTTAAAAAAACCGTTTACAATTAAGCAACATTTCATTGCAAATTCTGCTATACCCGAGGACTGGAAATACGCCTGTTCTTTGGACCCTTTTACCCCTTCAAGAATGAATATAAGTCACAATACAATTGGTCGGTGTTAAATCAGAAGGGAGTCGCAAGATTCAAAATTTCCATTTATTGATTACATTAGGTTGAACGTGTCTTAAGCTACATACCACATTTAACAGATTCGGAAAATCACGTGTAAAGCAGGAATAACGTACCGAAATTGTTTCGAATGCCCAACGAAAACCCCTTATAGCACCAAACTTCAAGTTCTTTTACTCGAAATCATAAAAATGTCACATGGTCCGGTCTGACTGAACACCGACCATATGTGATGACATAATGATGTTATGTTTCTAACGTCACAGTCGAGAAAAAACAGTTCGTCCACTATTCCAGTTTACAAATACATGCAAACTTGCGGCACAAGTGATTGGAGTGAAAAGTAATTTTTAACCACATGTCCCCTGGACGAACCTCATGAAACAACAAGCAGACAAGTAATCCGGAAACCGTTGACTCGGCTCGTCCGTATAAGACTTTTCATAGGATTGATTTTTGTTGTTTTTAGTAGAGAATCATATGTTGGGGTTTTGTGTGAATTTTACAAAAAAAAAAGGGCAAGTATAGTTGAAAAAGAGGTATCCCAAACGCAGAATTTACTTTCAGTATACTAGTTTAACGATTTATGTAAAAGAACGAGATGCGGATATATTAGTGTGACAGGGGAACACCACATCATTAATAAATAAAATTAAAATGTGACGAAATAAACTCCTTTCTGTTAGAACAGGTAAAACTCATTCATGTATTAATAGTAATAAACAAATGAAGTATCCTTTCATGTGATCGTGAATGTCGGATTCGGTTAATTATATCAGCAACTTAGGAGTTATTTTGCAATATGATTTATATTATTCCAGTGTTCCATTCCAACACACACAAACAGGTGCTTTCCAGAGACACTCTCGAGCGGAAATAAAGGTAAAACCCCAACAGGCCTGCCACAAGGGGACAAATATTTAATATTTAATAGAACCATGATTGAATATCGCAGCAAAAGGTAAAATGTAAACAAATAAATATCTTTCCTGTCTACACCAAATTGACACGGTGCGCAATGGAACGAAACGTTGACAATAAATCTCTATTTAACGCTGTTTTACGGTGGATTAACGGTGTCACCTGCTGGCTCGGTGTCACCTTCCGTGTCTTTTATGTTGTCGGAAATGTTATACAGAGCAAAAGACTGAGAATGTGAAGCAAGCTGGCATGTCGTGTTCTACTGAGATATGTAGTGTAAATCTAATGGAAGGAAACTAGAATAACACGTTGAGTGCCACGGTTTTATAGCGACTCTATGGCAATTTTTAAATTAGGGCCATCGTTTCTTATCATAGTGAAAGGTATTTTTGTTCGAAAGGGAATGCCTATAAGCTTATATGATTATATTAGTTACCTTTATTATCATATGTTATACTGTCAGTCACCGGTGACTGACGCAGCCTGAGCGAAAACTCGGTGTCAGTCACCGGTGACTGACGTGGCAGTCAACGTGTTAAATCTACCTGGTGGAGGAATCTATGTATCACAGAGACATGTATGTGTGCTCGCAGTACGTACCAAATAAATTACTAATATGAGAACTGGATCGATCATGTTTCCGCAAGAAAACACGAAATATGAATAAAAAATATAGTATGGCCTGTTTTATATGCAGAATGTTGCATCCACAAAATCATATTACATTTGTTCAAAATCTGTAAATTTCTTCGTTGAGCCGTGATTCGAGACACAACTGAAATACAAATTTCTACATAATTCGAGAACTAACCAAGCAATTGGAGCTAACTTTGGGATGTGAGAGTTTTGGGTACGAGAAATGTTACTATGATAGTACGACACCCCTCCCTCCCCTGGAATGGAGAGGGGATCCCATAAACATACCACACATATTTCAATCGAACATTCCAACCAAACATGACAATTGAGAATTTCGGAGAACTTTAAAGCGAAATGGGAAAATTCGGAAAATTAAATTCCCATATGTTCTGAAATAACATATTAACAAGCGTCGTTAGTCCATTTGATGTTTGCGCTAACTAAATTGATCATTATCTTCTTCTATCTATATAATTGAAAATGGATCCGGTTCAGAGCTGTCTTTGTTTTATCATATTTTCTGTATCAAACATATATTCCATGCAACAGAGAAACATGTTATTTGCAAGTGATTGAAAAATCTTGAACGAGAATTGTGTCTGAAAATAATCTGATATTATAATGATGAGTTTTGGTAGAAGTATTAAGAATTTTATCGTAAAAACTAATTTTAAAGGATCGATTAGAAGAATGGACAGTTCTGCGTGTGGACCCATGAACGTGAATGTTTGAAGGTATTGATAACAAAAAATAAATATTGGGCGAGACAAAGTTTGCCGGGTCAGCTAGATTATTATAATTATTTGTTCAGTTTAAGGTTTGTTATTTTACAACGTGGGACAACGTCGAGTTTGGGTGATATCAACTGACACCTGAAATCAAGCTATCTAACACCGTAGGATGACATTAAAAGTCGTGCAAACGCCGAAAAATCTTAAAACTCTTGGCAGCTGAAAACCAGCATTCGAAAAATTACCTAAAATCACCTCAGAAGAATTAAACACAGATCTTCAGATATTTGCAGTGGTGGAACATTGCATGCACCTAATCCTGTCACAATGAGCGATGGAGGATCAAGCACATCGTTTAAATGTTGTTGAAGTTTATTGAATGCTGTTGAGATGAGTGATACCATGAGTGATGATATACCATTGTTGGCAATCGGACGATTACATATCACAAACGAGGAATTACTGTTGTGAATGATGCTCAATGTATGCTCACATTTTCAAGTCATTGTACGTTTGTCATCAGTATGTATTGTACGACAGAATAGCACTAAAATCGCACATCAACATCTGTTCACATAAAACAGACATAATGTGTCAATAAATCCTTGTTACTGTCACGAGATGCTAATTTCTCTTATCATTTATGTTTTCGTTGGTTGAAATTGTTGGAGTCGCTTGTAATTCAATGTCATCCCGCAGAGATCTGATGAAATTTTGTACTACAAGCTATATTTGGATTAGGGAGACTCATTTACGGGCAGCGAAAGTAGTTCCATTCATCTTTGATACTATTCAGACAACTAGCACTACTTGTGATTACATACTGATTGACAAACGAGCCATTTCTGGGGAAGTTAATTATTCATGCAATGAAGCAAACTCATCGATTCTTAAATGTTTACTCGAATACCATTCATCCAAAACACATTTTCCCGAATACATTCATTCTCTACAATTAAATACCCGATTGTAACACTTAATATTAATGAATTAATGTTTACCACGATCTCTCCGATATTATCAAAAATTGCAAAACAAACTGTCAAATAGACAGCTCATAAAAAACAAGCGCAATAAAAGGAACATCAAACAACAAAAATGTTATTTCATCTGTTCCTCTCGAGGGCATCTCAAACTAGATGCTTTGCTACCGATTTCAATTCGCATTGTTTCACTCCGTACGAACGATTCTCCAATGGTCCCATCCAACACTCGGGTGCTAATTAAAACTTAACTTTTCCATGTTCACCTCAAGCGATGGTACACTCTGCTTTCGCGTTGGGCAAATAAATCGGAACAAGTAGAGAGCAAAATAAATCCTGCTGCCAGAAGTCCCGCTCTACCCACACTTCGGCCCGACCAATGAGGTCAAAACAAGAGAGTGCTTTGTTCTAAGTGAATCCTTTTTAATTAAAAACAGGTGAAAGTGAACCTCCGCCCGGCATTCAATCGGGTTCGCACAGCTTCGAAGCATTAGCAGAAACAGAACTAGTCGGAAGGCTTCCGATAACAATGGAAGACGCCCCGTGGATTGTGTAATGTGTCGCTTCCTTTGATCAACGAAGCCTCTAGCTATTGCCAATTAGAAGATCGATCAATGGAGAAGTGAGTGAAGTTCTCGAGTGAGAAGAACTTTGTTCTGTCTGATAAAGTTTCGTCAGTAGCAATCATATCAAAAATATCTGTAAATTTAGCATGGTATGTTAAGCTATATTTTTTGTCTTTTGATTAATCTATACTACACGGTTCCCAATGTGCCATTTAAAACTACTCGTGCGATCGTGAATTGTAAATGGTTTTTGTAATCCCAATTGTGGCAATACCATGTTATGCTTATATTTGCGAATCGTGTGCTTCCCATTCGGGAATCTCACTTTTTCAGTTAATAAATAACTCAGTATATTAATAGATGCCGGTTCATTTTATAAGAATTTTTAGTTCGGAACAAAATGAAAACTTTACTTATGTCCGAGACACGACCGCATTGTTGACGGTCGTGTCTCGGACACGGTGTAGTTTGATTCAAGTCGCTTATTTATAATTGTGAATTTTATTTTATAATGCTACAAAAATTTAGAAATAACCATTCTACCGTTTGGTCGCCCTGAAATAATTTTTTTCTCGTGAAATCATTTGATCATTGTTTGATGATTCATTCTTGTCCTCGCTGAACAATACATGCTCGAGATAAGCGCAGTTATCATCCTTAGTGGAGAAAGTTTTGCTACTGGCAAGAGAAACCAAATCACATGCAAAATACCAGAACGACGTTTACATTCTTGGTTACTAAATAAACGAAATAAACTATTTTTGTTAATCTCAATAACCTCGAAAAGTGTAGCACTGCTTCATTATGATCAAGATCAGCGCAAATGCAATCCTAGTTGAAGGGAGTTTTGCAACTGACACGCGAATCCAAATAAATTAATAACTTGTTATAACTTATTGAATAACTTGGTATTCTCCAAATAATTTTTTGGTGCACAACCTTAACACCTGCTTCACCATAGCGTCAGTTCAATGCATTGATGCAATTTCAAAGGCACCAACGAAGCCTTCATGATGACGTAAAACAAACAATGTCAACTGCTTGGAGAAAGGCTGAATATTTGCCTCAGCAGAGATTCATTACTAATATCCAAGCGCAAATATTTCCCTCCCGCTATCTCCCCTCGTTGTCGCCACGTTCGGATCGACATGTTCACCCCGTTAAAACGCATGCACGTACGCACACAAATATCCATAAATCGATGGCTTGAATCTATTGAATATACACAAACTTATCTCCGTTTTGCGCTCTTCTCAACAGAAGCCCTTTTTGTTAATATTGCCGATCCAGATCAGCTTAGCTGTCATCCGTCATGCGAAACCAAATCATGGACGAAATTCCAAAACATTAATTTTCTTGGTGAGCTGACTATAGCCTAGCTTGATGATTCCCCACATAGTTGTGTAGTTCAGAACCTTAATGCAATGGCGTCAGTTTGATGCAATGATCAGTCAGTAATTTGGTCGCGTCCACAGCTCAATCCGAAACTAAGACATGTGAGACTTTAAACTTATTCAGTTCATTCGTCTCTAACCTTCAAAAAGGCCCTTGGAAAACTTGACTTTTTCCTCGTATTACTTCTCCACCCCCATTGCCTTGAGAAAGGAATTCGATCCCTCGCCGTCCAGCTCGCCCAACAATGATGTTGTTCAGTCGGTGTCCTCGCGAAGAATGAAAGTTTGCCTGAGCGAGATCCACTGTTTATACTCTAGGCAAATATTCCCCTTCGTTCTTCTTCTTTTCCTTTGTTCACGGAGACTTTAAGTCTTACGATTTCCCCTCCGTTGGTCGTCAATAAGTTGCCCGTTATTGACAGCTCTGTAAGGGAAAGCACACAAATGGATAGAACAAATGTATGGGAAAATAGAAACGCTTCTAATTTTCATGAATTTTAACTATTTACACACCGTGGGATTGTAATGTATAGCATATCAAACAAATCTTAGGGAATTTCCGATTCGTTTGGTATGTAAATCAACAAAATCCGTTCGCGGCAAAAATAGCTATTAACGTTAATTTCATTTCATAAAAACGTGACCTGTTTTCTGATTTGGCACCCTTAATGAAAGTCGTAGTTCTACGTCAAAAACAAATAACTCGTATTGTCAAATTCATCTCTTTCATAGTACCATAGTTGACTAATCTTCAGGAAAAAAAAGACTAGTCACTTCACCCAACTTCTTTCGTCTATTCACATACATGTGACTTCTATGCACCATAGTATCAAAGCAATTTTGTAACGCTCTAATTCATAAAACTAACTTCGATCCAATTTCCTGATTGCAAACAGTACTCTGGGAATACCACTTCTCTTGGAAGGATTAGTTGAGGGAGATTATTCCATACGACATCCGTACCAAATTCCGAATCACACATTTGCATTTTGGCATATGATCGAGACTCAACAGTAGAATGGGCAAACACTGAAAGCACCTCATATTGGCTAATTTGCATAAAATTGATATTTCCCCACAGTAATGTTTCCGCTTCTGGATTGCCTTCTACGGAGATTCGCAGAAGCGGATTCGAGAGTATGCATGTGGAATGTAAGTGGGCACGTACGTGAAAGCGAGCGAATAATCGTTGTTGGCAGAATTACGAGAGAGTTGGATTTCGTCCAGGTTTCATAGTTTTCATAGTTTTTTTTCACAATTACCGGTAGCAGGGGTGGGACAAGAAGCATAGGGCTGTAAAACATGAGGGAAGCTGCACAGATTTTATGATGAAATATATTCGAGCAAACGGTCGCTTTGAAATCGAACGATGCCGGAGGAAATGGTTCATGCATAATGGGATTGAAGTTATTGGGGTTGATTGTACTTGATTTTTGTTCCACTGAATCAGATTTGCATTGTTGAATTGTTTGAAGTTGTCATTTTTTGCGGTGTGCGGTTCGTTTCATTTATTGAACGTTATTTATAGATGATGTTTGATATGATCAGTAGTAGATAAAGTACATATTTATCGTGAAAAAAAATATGGCTTTGGTATCACCAGCCAATGAATAAATTTAAAAAAAATTGAAAACAGAAAATATATTGGGTTGTCTTATAAGCTTATATCGCAACTGAAGATAACAAAATTGAAACGTTAACCAGAAGTAATCCTCGGTATACGATTCACTACATATATCAATAGCCAGTAAGAACACAGACAACTAATTCTCAGTGTGTGCCCATAAGCGTCCGCGGGATAATCAGAGACCGCCCGAAGCCGAGCGGTGACTTCCTGCTGAGGAGTTGGCGGAGAAATGAGCCGAGTGCCCGGCCCACTTGATCGCTGAACTGCCCGTGTTACCAGAACTATGCATGCCACACACTTACTTTGATTCGTCTCACCCAAAAAGAATCGATTGAAATCGAGAATTATGTTCCGCTGAAAATAACCCCACCTTAATTAGTTGTGTATCTGGCTAGTAGCTGATCCTTAGCTTCATAAAAATTACAAAATGATAACAATTGTACAATTAAATTGCAAATCCTTTAACTGACGTGCTCTTTTGTTACCCTGTGTGCATGTCTGGACTAAAAAAACATAAAACAAAACAAACTCCCCAAAATGCTATTAAATTTCCGTTCATTCCTCCGTTTCATTTGCACCCGTTCTAAGGTGGGAAAAAGTGCAGCTTCCGCTAACGGCGAACCACGGTTTCAAAAACAAAGAAATAAAAATACGAACAAGTTGTTGCTACTCAGTAGAATTGCGCTCTTTCATGACTCCGCAGAGATACATTTCCGGGAAAAGGGGGCAAAAAATAAACCGGGCGATATAAAACCGAAGGAATCTTCTTCTAAATGCACACGTGAGTACCATTCCATTGTCGACCTCGTCAAACATATTTTCGTTCACAGGGAAATATGTTGGCGAAGATAGGGGTGGCTCTCAACCCGACAATCTGCTGCAAGAAGTATGCACTGTGTACACAGAGAAGCAAACTTTTTTCTAGCGAATAAAAGATATACATCTCCCAAACAATTTAAACTTTCCAGAGTCCCAAAGGGAGAAAATGGTTACCAGCTGGCGCACATGCAGGTTGGCGGTGAAGAATTTTGAAAACCACATCAGCTAAATTACTTACATCGTAAACACCACATCTCATGAATTTTAACGTTTCCCTGTAACTCGTCTTTCACGCAGCTATTAGCGCAATATAAGTTGCAATAATTTTCACGGTCTTTTTTATTCACAATAAAGTAATGAAACTCGCATGAAATCGTGACGTGTTTTATGGCATTTCGTTAGCTCGGGGGATAGTCGTGTTTTGCGACTAAATTCTACCAAATGACTGGGCTTTGCATCCGATTACTGGAGTAAATATGGAAGCCTTGAGCTTGAAATAAGGTTTGCCGCACTTGTAGGACGGTTTTAACACTTCCCTTGCAAAAAAAAACTCAAGGAATGAATTTCGAATACGTCCACCGACAAGGGTACCATGTTTTCCATGTCACGCGTAGTCAAGGGATGAAAAGTGATTATCAAATAAATTGAAACCCATAACGAATATCATTTATCACGAATACAATTCCCGTTCCCGATGGATGGATATACCACGCTGCTACAAATGGGTCCTTTCCCGAATCAACGCGCCTGCAAAAGGTTTATCTATACCAACATAAATGGTTTTCATAGCAGCAGAGTGAAGAAATGGGATTCGGCCTGTCTAGTGATTAATGGTTCAATCTATCCAAACAATAGGAAAATCGCTATGGTTTGTCAAACGATAGCGATCGCTCGGTTTGCCCGGGGCGAAAAGGTGAATTTGCCTTTCCAACAGGACACAATGTGAATAAATTGAGCTAATTTGCAATAATGACAATTGGGTAGAAAATCTCTGTGTTCATATATTACCAAACTATTTTCCTATTATAAGTATTAGGAACATAGTTCAGATTTTCTACATATTTTATTAAGAATTAGCTGACCCGGCAAACTTCGTCTCACCCAAAATTTATTTTTCGTTATCACATTCACGTTTTCTTACTAAGCGCACGTTCATGGGTCCAATCACAGAACTGTTCATTGATTGATCTTCTAAACTACCAATTAAAATTATTTTTTACTATAAAATTTCAGTACTTCTACCAAAACTCGATTTGTCCGTTACATGGAATAAATGTTTGATACAGGAAAAATTATAGAATAAAGACAGCTCTAAATCGGACAATTCCTTTCTCGAGTTTTGTTCTAACCTAAACATTCGGTGATCCATTCTTATTTATATAAATAGAAGAATAAATAGGAGTGCGTTTTATCACATTAAAATCCATTTCCACATTCTAGCGAAGATCAATTTCGTTAGCGCAAACATCAAAAAACGCAAACAACGTTTGGCAATATGTAATCGAAGAACATATGCGAATTGAATTTTTCGAGTTTTCCCATTTTGCTTCGGAGTTTTCCGAAAAATTTCAAACGTCATCGAATATGTTTGGTTGAAATATATGCATTATTTTTACGGGACCCCCTCTCCATTCCAGAGGAGGAAGTGGTGTCATACAGGGTTTTCCATTTCGGGCTTCCAAAAGTATACAGCCCTGCGCTGACAACCGTTTGACATAGCTGTCAACCAAAGCGTCATATCGTTAGGTGAATGTCTGCCATTTTACAATATGGATCGTTTTAACATCGCACAACGTGTTAATTTTGTTAAATTATACTATAAAAATGAACCGGCAAATGTTTTTCGAGCATTACGGACGGATTTTGGTTGCTGCCAGTGTGGAGGATGACCCGAATGTTTCGATTCCACGGCGTGCTCTGCAATTGGGCTTGTCAAACACATCATTGTGGCGAATTTTGCATTTGGACTTGCACCTACATCCATATAAAGTCCAACTGGTACAAAAATAAGAGCGTGATGACCATGGAATGCGTCGGGCATACGTCGATTGGGTGAACGAACAACAGCAGCAAAATGCTGAATTTTCGCATCAAATTTTCTTCAGCGATGAGGCACAGTTCGAGCTTGGTGGCTATGTGAACACCCAAAATTTCCGTATATGGGGCTCAGAAAATCCACACGTGATTGTTGAGAGGCCATTGCATCCGCCAAAAGTCACTGTTTAGTGCGCATTATGGTCTGGTGGAGTCATCGGGCCGTATTTCTGTGAATGGTGAGCGCTATGGCCGCATATTAACCGATTTTTTTGCCACAAATTGAAGATATGGATACGGATAACATGTGGTTTCAGCAGGACGGCGCCACGTGCCACACAACACGACCGAACATGGCCATATTGCGAACGAAATTTGAGGGACGCATAATTTCGCGTTGTGGTGATGCCAATTGGCTGTCCAGATCATGCTATTTGAACCCGCTAGATTTTTTTTGTGGGGTTATGCGAAAGACCGTGTCTATGCCAACTCTCCTCAAACTCTTGAACATTTAAAAGATACATTCGTGAAGTTATGACCGAGATACCGCCCCATATGTGCCGAAAAGTCATCGAAAATTACCTGTTCCGGATCAAGGAGAACCACACAAATTTCGACTGATTTTTAGAAGGACGTATTCAAAAACATTGATCATTCTTTCGTAACTCGTAACTCAAAATCCAGGTGTCTAATCAAAATATGTTGTTTGGAAAAGTTGTTGGAACATTTATGAACTATTAAGGAACAATAACATTTGAAATACACGGTTCATAAATCTTACTCAAAAATTGAATTTAATATTAAAAACGTTTATATCTCAAAACGTTCCTCCTTCGATATTTGTTTGCATATTTTTACTGGTAAACTCTTCCAATTTAACAAAGTCTGACTTAGAAAGAGGCCGTGAAAAACTCACCAAAATGGAGATATTAATTTTTGAAAATTTGTGGAATTCAATTCAATCTTTGTGAAAAGTAACACACAAAAATGGAATCTACATGCGATTCTGCTTGAAAAAATGTAATTAATGTCATATTATAAAATTCATATCGCTGCTGGACATTACGACTAAGGTTTCGACTTCGTATAAAAATTTCACTAAGGCGTGGTACACAAGTTACGTAACGCTAAAAACGTGGTTTTCGGATCCATTGTTTTGAGTTTTGCATCCAACGTTCAACCCGGAGGTGAGCACTGCGTTCCGGAGCATTTGTAACAACGAATATTGCATCGCGATTCAATCGAAAATATCTATGATCTTATCATAAAGAAGAAAGTCGTCTGGTTCTCCATCCACACACACACACATATATATATATATATATATATATATATATATATATATATATATATATATATATATATATATATATATATATATATATATATATATATATATATATATATATATACATATATATATATATATATATATATATATATATATATATATATATATATATATATATATATATATATATATATACATATATATATATAAACCCTCTGTTCGTTCGTGTACGCGTCAAAAACTCGAAAAGTTCGGAGCCGATTGTGCTCAAACTATGATACAATATACAAAACAACCGAACACATCTAGGATTGTTGTTCCAACATGAAAAATTTAAAAATTAATTTCAACCATGCAACCACAATGTGCCACAACAAAGCGTGGCAGGGTACAGCTAGTTGATTATGAATCGTTTTACTGGCCTGATTATTCCTTGATGCCGAATAATCTTGAATTCAGGCAGCTCGCACACCCTTTCATTCTTCTTTTAGCTCGATACACTAGACCCAGCGATGCTCTAACTTTATTAATCCTTTCGAAAAATACGTTTCCTCGAGGTCTGCAAAGTAGGCCTCCATTGCGGCGGTGACCTCCTCATTCGACTCAAATTTCTTCCCGGCGAGTGACTTTTTCAAGTTTTGAAACTAAAAAAAGTCGTACGGGGCCAAATCTTGAGAATATTCCTAAATCTAATCTATCTCAATTTATGTATACACATCAAATAGCATTCAATTGCGGTTATGCAATGACAATTTATTATCATCACCAAATTATGATCATTTTACAACACATATAACTGTATTTGTTTCTCCATGGGAAATAATCTTCTGAAGGCACTGTGCACGCAGTATTATAATTCCTACAGCCACATTCACTGTCCGCGCAGAGCACATCCGCATCGCATCATAATATAAAATTTAATATTTAATCAAAGCCAGATCCGCCTCGTTTGTCATTAAGTTAGCCATAACCAGCTGTATATAACCATCGCCAACGTAACGTAACGTATATCCTCGCCGAGCCCCCCCTTCGAGAGTCATTCTCACCTTTCGGTTGCGGAAGATTACTACCGTATCCAGCTTAAAAAAAACTGTCTGTTCACGGACTTTTCAATTTATTCAAAGCTCGTTACACGGTCCACTTGCCGGTCAGTTCTCAGGAGAGATCACGTCGTGAAATTGTTATGTTATGACCTGTCATCATCGAACACTGTGCCTGTCAGTATATTCCCAGTGTGATAAGCCTCGTCATTGTGTTTTTCTTTTTTGTTATTTCTTCATCTCAGCAGCTCTCAGAAGGATCCCTTTGTTGATGGACGCCGCGTCGGGAAAAAAATCCTTTTTATTTGATTTTATTACCCTCCGAGCTGAGATCAGATTTTGATTCCGGGTGCTGCTTTATGTTTTTCCGTTTTAAGGTGGACCGAATTATGTTTCAGTTAATTGACAATGGAGCTCTTGACACGGGTTATGGTTCGTTTGGCTGCGCTGTAAGCAGAGGGTTATGTATTTATGAGTTGTGATAAAAAAGGTATTCTTTTCTAAGGTGCATTGCTCGTCATAAAGAGTTGATCTACAGTATCATGCACCCTCGGATTGTTCATCGCATCTTCAATCTCATTTGTTAGACCATAATTGCAGCCAGTGTGTGTGGATACCAAAGTAACAATGTAAAAATAAAAGGTCAATTTAAATGAATTGAATTTGAGCGAGAGAAGCACGCTTTCCCGTCCCCTAGCACAACACGCACAACACAAGACCGTGTCCCTCAGAAACGGAACCCCTTCTGACGCAGCAATTTCCATAAATTATTAAAAACAATTTGACCCCTCCTCAACCGGAAACAGGCCAGCATGGGGGGAGTTTTCGATGGGTGGTTGCTGATTTCGGATTCATGATTTTTCATGTAAAGCATTGACCCCTTCGCTAGAATGTGTTACACTTCCACCCCGCCAACCCGGAACCAATGTCATATCGTTGGAATTTCAATTCAGCGAGAAACCAGTATGAGTGATTCTTCACCGTTGGGTAATGCGCGCTGTGCGGAGACAAATATGATAAAACATGGTTTATGAGATAATACAATTTACCGAGTATTGGATATGAACGCCAGTAAAGTTCTAGTGATGAATCGCTTGGTTGGCTTTGGATATAATGAGATGGCAATTAGTTTTTCTCACCCCTGCGACAGGAGAATAGTACCTGATGATGTTTGTACTCACACTTATGATCCATGTTGGGGAACAGTAAGTCAAAGTTCAGAATGAGAGGAGGGGACTTCGCTTTAATGAGAGGAGGGGACTTCGCTTTTTACTTTTTAGATCTTTTATTTAGAACCCTAAGTTATTCACGACATGTGTAATGGTTCCAATTATTTGAAGAACTGTTAACGGAAGCATGGAACTACAGTGAATACAAATGCTTCCATTACAGGTTTTTGTTTGTTTAACTGCAAGCAATCAGTGTGCAAGGATTCTTCAACATGGGGTTGCTCTAATTGTATCCTCTTCAGAGATGCTCTTCAGCATCCCTTGTAAACAAAACAGCGAATAGGATTCGTATGTGGCAAGATAAAAATCCACCCCTATGGTTTTGGATGCACTGATCAAAAGAATACTGTCTTGTACATAACACGATGTTCGTGAGATGCCAACAAGAACAGTTCTTGACGGTATTACCCTCGATTTGGTTGTACTATTTACGCTTTTTCACATAATTTATTCAAGAGCACTGCAGCGGACGAAAAAAAATCTGGCCGACGATGGGAAAATACGCCAGTTTTTTTTTTCAAAGGTAAAAAATATTTAAAATAAATATTTAAATATTATTGGGTATATGTGTGACCTAGAGTCATAATATTTGTATAATAATTTGAGATTTTGCAAGCTTGTCAAAGGTGTAATCCAATATTCCAATATTTGACTGAAGAGACATAATAAAACTGGAACAAACCCAACGGAGAGCAGACATCAAGATAGTGGCTAGTTGCGATAATTTTTATCGCAAAGTGACGTTGTATGTTCGAGTATGGTGAGAAAATTTAAAATAATCGACCATTGGAGTTAATTTACTTCAGTGGTCTGCGCAATTTCCGCTTTGAACTGATGCGTGTTGTGATGCGAGGAGAAAATATCAATTACCTTCACCAGTTCTATCTCGAGCATAAATATTTTATTCTACATATATCACTAAGCCTTTCAAAATTCTATTTGATTAGATTAGAACAATATTTTTCACTCGAATGCAGTGCAATGGTATTAACACTGATGAGCTATAAACCCCTCCCAATGAATACGAGCATTCCCTGTCATCATTCATTTAAAACAAGCAGCTCTTTCAAATCAAAATTAGCAGCCTTCACCCACATCAAAAATCCCTCTCAACAAGTCCGGTTTGTATGCTTATTTTTAAATCGCCCATTCAAACTCTTCAACCCAACTCAGATGGTGTCAAGTTTGAATGCGATACAACAACTCGTTTAAGATTGTTTTTGGCTTCTCGATTTGATGAGGTTAAAAGTTTTTTTTCCCGGCGCTTTGAATTTTAGATCCACACGATCCAGAAACGTTGGTAATTAAATGTTCTACTTCTTCTTCTTTTCCTTTGTTTACGGAAACATCAAATCTTACGAGTGATTCGTCTCCGAGCACGAATTAAATGTTCGTTCTTATTAGCGTACTCCGAGCTAAGCCTTTTTCGTTCCAGTCATTTTATATTTACATTGAACATTAATATCAGCCATACCGATATAGTGGTTCTCATATTTTCGTAAAAATTTTGTGGTTGTTTTTCCTTATCGCAAAATATTAGACCGGGTTTTTTTTCTTCATTAGGGTGCTCATTTTATTTTAGAGTAAATCATTTTTTACTTTTTGTTCCAAAAATATCCTTTTTCGAAAATTCATAACTTTTGAACTAATGAAACGATTCAGATGACCAAACGGTAGCGACAGACTTTTTTAGGAAGAACCGTTCTGATCCGATGACAGTTAGTTCTTGCAACAGGAAAACTCAGCATCATTGACAATTTTTTTTTTATCCAATTTATTTATTTAAGGCTCATTAGCATTTTAGCTGTAACAGAGCCGAATTTTAATCGTGTACATGTCACATGGTTATCATATCTATAATTAGCACATTACACAGTTGTCATTCGCCAGTATTCCTTCTATACCATTACATATGGTACATTCACACAGTAGCCATTTAGGCGTAAGAGTATTATTTCTGTTCTTCCATTATCCAGTTGGACCACCGGACAGCGGAGACAGTTGATTGATCATTGTTGAGTTATTTATAGAACAGTAGCCCGATGTGTCTGCAGGGCAGAGCAGTTGTATGGATGAATCGATCTTATTTCGACCGTGGATCGATCTCCATCGCTGATGATTGTTGCGTGGACGTAGTTATTCTGTAACAACACAAAGATGGTCAATGAGGGCCCTGAGTTTCGAACTCACGATCGATCGCTTAATAAGCGAACGCGTAACCAATGTGGCTACGGAGACCCCCTTCATTGACAATGATTTCTAAAATATTCCAACAGGCGCAAAGAGATGTAATTCTTCGATTGTTTTTTATGATACGTTTGTCTCCTTTCTTGTGTACTGGAAACATCACTGCTTCCATAGTGAAGGAAACATACTCTTCTGTAGAGAAGTGTCGAATAGAACCGATAAAGGGTAGGCAAGACTTGAGGCACAGAATAACCGGATTTTGTCGCTTGAGGAAATTGAAGATTTTCTTATATCACGCGACTTGTAGCTCCCGGGTGCAGTTTGTAATCATGCGATTTTTTTTTCGTGCTCTCAACTTCGTCCCACAATCTTTCTTTATGATCTTACGTGTCGTAAAGTCACTGATCTCGCTTTCCTTTGTCTTTTTCCTCAGTGCGTTCAATGGATTCGCCCGAATCTTCCTTTTGATGGCACCGATAACCCTCGAGTTCTGAGCTGACCTCAGACGACCTGTCCCGATGTGACAACTCCGGATTCTCGAAATGAGTGCACAGGATTAATTCACGACGCTCTTTTTCGTTCGACGACATTTTTCCAAATTTACGAAAAATTGACAGTGAAGCATGACCAACGTGATCTATACACTCTTATCTGATTATAAGCGAAAGCTGAAGATATAATTCCTAAAAATTAAATTTCTACAGCGTTTTTTCCGTGATGCAATTTGATGTAACACACCCTTTATTCTGTTATTGGATGCCTACAATATTTTTTGGTCTGGCCTGTCGATACATGGTTAGGCTACCATGTATTTTCACTCCTTTTTTTTCCATGTTCAATGTTCGACATTGTTTTCCACTGTTGATAAGTGAATAGTGCCTAGCAAACAAAATTTTGTTTGTAAAAATTTCAAACCATACTTTATCTGTCAAAAAGTGTCCAATATTTGACCTCCGGACAAACAGTGTACCTTATGATATGAATTGTAACTCAACACCTCTACTGCAACTAAAAGAGCAAAGTTTTCGAAAGAGTTTACTTGAGAATGCCTTTCTCAATGCTCATCGAGTTTCAAGCGGTTGCTGCTAGCCAAGCTTTAAGCAACAAGCTACATATGCAATATTCCATTTTTACAAAACAAAAATTCGTTACATTTTTGGTATAGTTGTTCAGCCATACTTTATTTAGAAATTCGTGGTAATCATAATTCGGTTTTATCAAATGTGTGTAACGACAATTGATTTTTTCTTTCAATATAGACAAGAATAAAGTTTTTTTCTTAGTGAAATACGACAAACCCTCATAATGGTCGAACTATTTCCAGAGAGTGGTAAAACACTATTTGAAAAGCATACATTTTCGGAAGATACTTTTCATCAAAAAACCAATAAAGCCAAGAGACTTAAGTTCTCTCATAAAAGTTATATACAAGACACGATGAAGCAGGGAGAAGATATCGCAGCTCTTGTGAAAATCGATGGGATGCGAAAAAACTGCTGAATAATTCTTCCGACTTTTATGAACTGATGCGTTATCCTGTTGCAATATTCAATCATCTCGGTGGTTTCGGTACAAAAACAGTAGTAAATGATTCAGGAGTACTCCCTTGAACTTGTGCTCATTCGTTCATTCGTGTTAGTGGAACAGCCATATGAATCAGCCATATCTGTGAATTTCTCTCCAAACTATTAATCCCATCTTATTTACTATTTCAGGCGATTGAATAAAATTGACACTTGAATCTATATATAAAAATGGATTTCTGTCTGTCTGTCTGTCTGATTCTTATGGACTCAAAAACTACTGAACCTATCCACATGAAAATAGGTATGTAGGGGTTTTTGGGGCCGGGGAAGGTTTTCGTGATAATTTGAGACCCCTCTCCCCTCTCTGAGGAGGGGCCGCCATACAAATGAAACACAAATTTTTGCATTACTCAAGAATTAATCACGAAAATGAAACCAAATTAGGCATGTGGAGGTTTTAGGGGGCAATAAATGTTTCTATGGTGGTTATACACCCCTCCCCTCTTTCTAAGGGTGGGCTGCCATACAAATGAAACACAAATTTCTGCATTACTCGCGAATTAATCACGCAAATGCAACCAAATTTGGCATGTGGAGGTTTTAGGGTACAATAAATGTTTCTATGGTGGTTTGACACTCCACCCCCCTCTCTAAGGGGGGGCTGCCATACAAATGAAACACAAATTTGTGCATTACTCAAGAATTAATCACGAAAATGAAACCAAATTAGTCATGTGGAGGTTTTAGGGGGCAATAAATGCTTCTATGGTTGTTAGACACTCCTCCCCCCTTTCTAAGGGTGGGCTGCAATACAAATGGAACACAAATTTCTGCATTACTCGAGAATTAATCGAGCAAATGGAACCAAATTAGGCATATGGAGGTTTAAGGGTGAAATTAATGATTCTATGGTGATTAGACACTCCACCCCCCTCTCTAAGGGGGGCCGCCATACAAATGAAACACAAATTTCAGCATTACTCAAGAATTAATCAAGAAAATGAAACCAAATTAGGCATGTGGAGGTTTTAGGGGGCAATAAATGTTTCTATGGTGGTTAGACACCCCTCCCCTCTTTCTAAGGGTGGGCTGCCATACAAATGAAACACAAATTTCTGCATTACTCAAGAATTAATCACGCAAATGCAACCAAATTTGGCATGTGGAGGTTTTAGGGTACAGTAAATGTTTCTATGGTGGTTAGACACTCCACCCCCCTATCTGAGGGGGGCCGCCATACAAATGAAACACAAATTTCAGCATTACTCAAGAATTAATCAAGAAAATGAAACCAAATTAGGCATGTGGAGGTTTTAGGGGGCAATAAATGTTTCTATGGTGGTTAGACACCCCTCCCCTCTTTCTAAGGGTGGGCTGCCATACAAATGAAACACAAATTTCTGCATTACTCGAGAACTAATCAAGCAAATGAAACCAAATTAGGCATATGGAGGTTTAAGGGTGCAATAAATGATTCTATGGTGATTAGACACTCCACCCCCCTCTCTAAGGGGGGCCGCCATACAAATGAAACACAAATTTCTGCATTACTCAAGAATTAATCAAGAAAATGAAACCAAATTAGGCATGTGGAGGTTTTAGGGGGCAATAAATGTTTCTATGGTGGTTAGACACCCCTCCCCTCTTTCTAAGGGTGGGCTGCCATACAAATGAAACACAAATTTCTGCATTACTCAAGAATTAATCACGCAAATGCAACCAAATTTGGCATGTGGAGGTTTTAGGGTACAGTAAATGTTTCTATGGTGGCTAGACACTCCACCCCCCTATCTAAGGGGGGCCGCCATACAAATGAAACACAAATTTCAGCATTACTCAAGAATTAATCAAGAAAATGAAACCAAATTAGGCATGTGGAGGTTTTAGGGGGCAATAAATGTTTCTATGGTGGTTAGACACCCCTCCCCTCTTTCTAAGGGTGGGCTGCCATACAAATGAAACACAAATTTCTGCATTACTCAAGAATTAATCACGCAAATGCAACCAAATTTGGCATGTGGAGGGTTTAGGGTACAGTAAATGTTTCTATGGTGGTTAGACACTCCACCCCCCTATCTAAGGGGGGCCGCCATACAAATGAAACACAAATTTCAGCATTACTCAAGAATTAATCAAGAAAATGAAACCAAATTAGGCATGTGGAGGTTTTAGGGGGCAATAAATGTTTCTATGGTGGTTAGACACCCCTCCCCTCTTTCTAAGGGTGGGCTGCCATACAAATGAAACACAAATTTCTGCATTACTCGAGAACTAATCAAGCAAATGAAACCAAATTAGGCATATGGAGGTTTAAGGGTGCAATAAATGATTCTATGGTGATTAGACACTCCACCCCCCTCTCTAAGGGGGGCCGCCATACAAATGAAACACAAATTTCTGCATTACTCAAGAATTAATCAAGAAAATGAAACCAAATTAGGCATGTGGAGGTTTTAGGGGGCAATAAATGTTTATATGGTGGTTAGACACCCCTCCCCTCTTTCTAAGGGTGAGCTGCCATACAAATGAAACACAAATTTCAGCATTACTCAAGAATTAATCACGAAAATGAAACCAAATTAGGCATGTGGGGGTTTTAGGGGGCAATAAATGTTTCTATGGTGGTTAGACAGTCCTCCCCCCTTTCTAAGGGTTGAAAATTTGAAAATTTGAAAATTTTCGGAAAAATCTGATGGAAAAAGGGAAAATTCGGAAAATTAAATTCCCATATGTTCTACAATTACATAGTGACAAGCGTTGTTAGTCCATTTGAAGTTTGCGCTAACGAAATATCTTTATTTTCTTCTATCTATTCCAATAAACATGGATTGCCGAATATAATGATAAGAGCAAAACTCGAGGAAGGAATTGTCCGATTTAGGGCTGTCTTCATTCTATCATATTTTCTGTATCAAACATTTATTCCATGTAACGGAGAAACATGTTATTTTCAAGTGGTTGAAAAATCTTGATCGAGAATTGTGTCAGAAAATAATCTGATATTATAATTTTGGTAGTATTTTGGTTTGGTATAATAGTTTTGGTAGAAGTACTAGGAAGTTTATAGTAAAAGGTAAATTTAACAGGGTCGATTAGAAGATCAATCAATGTTTTGACCCATGAACTTGCGCTTAGTAAAAAACGTGAATGTTTGAAGGTATTGATAACAAAAAACAAATTTTGGGCGGGACAAAGTTTGCCGGGTCAGCTAGTGAAATATACGCATACATTTTTTCATATGAGGCTCTAATGCAAAAACATTCTACCAATCCACAAACCTTCGAAAGTATAGATCTAACGAGTATTAAGTGGGTGAATTTAACATTAACATCTGGAAAGATTTTTTCGATTTTTTTTATACATATTAGGTACAGATTACAGATTTTTGAACAAAAGTGCAGAATACTGTGCCTAAATATGAAACTCCGTAAGGAATTCTCTATAGGACAAAAATCGGTTGCCTGAAAAGAAATGTCAGCTCGCACGTATTATAATACTCTTTCTATGCCTCACTCCTCGGCAACTGTCAATGTCTCGCAATACATTGGGACTGAAGTGGAATTTTGATTATGAATTTAGTTTTTCGCAATAAAATTTATTCTGAGATCAAAATACATGACATGTATAATTAACCAGGCAAACGTAATGCGCCAGGTAAACGTATGTCGTCCGACGCTCGCTAACGCACGGTCGAACCTGACTAAAGGATCGTCTCCTATGTTTCAAACAAACCGGACAATCGATGGAACACAGGTTTGTGTGTGGCACCATATGCAATAATAGAAACCTTGCCGATAAGCCTCACAGTGATATCCCACATTGTATGCATATACTTGATGCACACACACACGCACGTTACGAGTCGTACAGCATCGCCCCATCGACACACCAATGGTAACGAAGCAGTGATTCGGTTTGTCGGAGCGCGTTGGGTGATTCCTCGGTAATGGATGTCACACATTTTGGCGATCCTGCCAGATTGCTGATTTTTAGCAGGAAATTTGGATATTCATTTGTTTTTGACGTAGAACTACATCTTTCAGGAAGGGTGCCTAATCAGAAAACAGGTCACGCTTTTGTGAAATAAAGTTAACGTTGATAACTATTTTCACAGTGAACCAATTCTGATACTTTGCACACCAATGGAATCGGAAATTCTCTAATATTCGTTTGATATACTATACAGTACAATCCACTAATGCCTAAACAGTTTAAATTAATGAAAACTGGAAGTCTTCTTATTTTCCCATATATTTATTCTGCCGATTTGTGTGAGCTGTCGATAACGAGCCACTAATACATTCGTTTATGTCCCCTTTTTCAACATATAATATTTGGTTTAAATAAGCCATCCGCGATTTGATGCCACACCACTTCTCGTTTGGTGATCATCGAAGCAACATGGTTGCCGTAAAGCGTTGGGCGGGAGAGGATTGTTTTCTTGACGGGCGAAGGAGGAGTATGAAATAGGGTTTCTTTCCACAAGTTTGGTTTTCTTCGAATGTCTTCCTCGCAGGAACAAAATACTATTAGATGATTCTCCATCATACCAAGTGATGGTTTACCCTTACGACGGTCGTTTGACGTCGTTTGGTTGACTATTTAGTTTGAAGTATTTCTCCTGTATCGACTCGATTCCAAAGACCGCGCAGGATTTTGTTGGTAGCAGCCTGAGCTAACCGAATTTTTCTGGTTCGATGTTGATCTAAGGCGTTGACGGACGAGTCAAATCGATAACGGATCGGGACAACCGCACAAACGGCTATGACTATGAGAAAGAATATGAAAAAATACGGATCGGGAAGACCGCATGAACCGTGTGAAAAAAAATATAATAATAAGAGAACGGATCGGGACGACCGTGCTGTGTAAAAATGGAAGAAACATTATTTGCGGATCGGGACGATTGTATGAAAAGAATAATAATGATAAAAGTGCGGATCGGGACGACCGTGCGGTGTAAAAATGGAAGAATAATTATATGCGGATCGGGACGACTGCGCAGAAAAAGTACGGCTTGGGACAATCGTATGAATAAATAATAATGATAAGAATGCGGATCAGGACGACCGTGCTGTGTAAAAATGGAAGTAAAATTATATGCGGATCGGGACGATCGTATGAAAAAAATTAAAATGATAAGGTTGCGGGTCGGGACCACCCTAGTGCACCCGTGGCCAAGTGGTCACATTATCATGCCGGGTGTTCGGGTTCGATTCCCGTTCTGGCCGGGTGATTTTTCGTCAGCGAAATTTCTTTCGACTTGCACTGTGGTCACGCGTATTCTAGAGCTTACCCCTCGGAATACATTCAAGGTGTGTTATTTGGTTTAAGAAATCTCAACTAAGTATTGATAAATGACGCTAGTTAACGCATACGTTGAGACGGCAAAAGTTCCACAGGGAACGTCAACGCCATTCAAGAAGAAGAAGCGGATCGGGACGACCGCGCTGTGTAAAAATGGAAGAAAAATTATATGCTGATCGGGACGATCGTATGAAAAGAATTATATTGATAAGAGTGTGAATCGGGACGACTGTGCTGTATAAAAATGGAAGAAAAATTATTTGCGGATCGGGACGACCGTAATTATAATGATAAGAGTGCGGATTGGGACGACTATGCTGCGCAAAAATGGATGAATAATTATATGCGGATCGGGACGACTGCACAAATAAGTACGGCTCGGGACGACCATAGAATAAATTGATAGTAATAAGAATGTGGATCGGGATGACCGTGTTATGTAAGAATTGGACAAAACAAGTACGACTCAAGACGACCGTATGGAGAACAGAACCTGACTCGATATTTTGTTAGGTAAACGTCATAAATGAACTCATACATCCCAAAGGTGGTTCAAATATTTTCTGTGTAGGAAAATACACTGAAACAAAACCCACATGCATTTGGTCTTCTCGACTTTTTTTTTATTCAACTCTTTTTTTTCGGAGAGGAGAGAAGATATGTGAAACCATAAGCAATAATAACAACCTTGCCGATATGCCTCACAGTGATATTCCACCTTCTTTGCATATACTTGATGAACACACACACGCACGCACGTTATGAGTCGTACAGCATCTCCCCATCGACACACCAACAGTAACGAAGCAGTGATTCGGTTTATCGGAGCGCGTTGGGTGATTCCTCGGTAATGGATGTCACACAATTTGCTTGCGGGAAGCGGTCGCTTCAGACGGCGGGTCGGTGGCCGACTCGGATTGCGTCACCTCGGCTCTTTATCCTCGTTAAATGGGGCTTCGCCCCCATTACATTGATCTAACAATAAATTGCATCACGAAATAATAAATTCATGATAAAACCTGCGTTGTAATGGTAAACACGTAAGTACAGTAATTTACATTTAATGCGACATGTCGAGGCACCACTCAGTGTCGCATTGGAGGCGATTTTGTCCTGTAATTGGACATTGGCGATGAGAGTGGTACACTGCCGGTGTCTAGTGACGACTTTCAATGTGCCATAATATGAGCCCCGAACTCGATGTTCACAAAAATGTCCAATTAGTGATAAAAATGTTCAATTAAACGTATCGCATCACAGGTGGACAGATCTTAGCAAAATGTCGCATTGAATGTAAAATGCTATACCATTTTTCCTTATTTATTCCTTTTCACATTTTTATTTGAATTTTATATGGTACAGTTACCTGCTTAATTTTTAGAATATTCCATAACCCATTCTCATTTTTGAAAGATCTCTTGGCCTAAAAAAGCTATATGGAAAGGAAAGAAGACGGCATATCAATTGTGCCTACATTAATTTCTAAAAATGACACAGCGAAGTCTTCAACATCTTTTTGGAATTCCCTTATTACAATTTCTTATTTTACTTCGTATCAGGAGATTCGACAAAATTCATAATCTGATTTCATAACATTAAACATTCCATTCGGTAATGTGCTGCATTCGGGTATTTGTTACATTCGGGTGAATGTCATTTGGGTATGTGTTACATTCGGGTGAATGTGCTTCTGGTAAACGTGTTTAGGGTGAATGGGACACAAGCCTCCACCTAACAGTAAAACTGGCGGATATCTCAAATTAATACAAGAGAAAAAAAAATATAGCTTTGTCGAGGCCGTTCGGTTATTATTATCCAGAAATGGCTCCATTCTCAATAGCTCATCCATCATGTTCGTTTTACGGGCGACAATCGACAGCAATTTCGCATCCATAATCGCACAAAGTTGTCCCACTTTACCAATATCAGCGCCGGCGAATCGCTCCCGCGAGCGGGTCGATAATGAGGGCTGACAACCGGTCTTATCGGGGTTCAGACATAAAAGGATTTGACGTCATTATTGTACCTCCTCGAGCCATGAAAAGCAAACGTAGAGAGGAAAAACGAAGGCATAAATTTAATTTACAAGTTACAGTCATGTTTATCACACTATAAATTTCATGAAATTATGGTAATTTCAATTCGTTCCACGCTGGCTGTGCGAGATGATAGTATGAACTCATTCGTTTTACCGCTCAATTCTCAAAATTCTCAAATAGTCTCTTGTGTTTGGGTTGTTCCGAGGAAAAAATTCTAAAGTGTGGATAACGCGAATGATAAGGCACCTTGTTGGTGTTCCAGCGTGCTTTCCGTCCACTGCGACAAAACCAATGTGAGTGTTGAAAACGTTTATACTGTTTGGCATCAACCGCCACGAATTATCACCACCTCTCCATCCAGCCGTGCGCTTTTCATCCTTCGCGGATTGTGTTAATGTTCGACTATAAATATTAAAGCGCACCGAATGTTCGAAACCTTTTCTCCGGTCTACATTCACTTGGGAAGGAAATTTGTAGAATTGGAACATTGTTTCCTACCGCATTCGGAATTCACAAATTGAAGCTTCAAAATAGTGTAAAGAAATTATACACATAGTTTGGTTAGGGGATGAAAGCAGCTGTCTTGAATTTCGAATAGTAAGATAGTCAATATTATTTTAAAAATTGTTGTTCATTGCAATAAAATTATCATATAAATAATATAAAAATAAACAAATAGTGGATAAAACAACGAAGTATGCAAATAATGTTTTTACTGCATTTCTGCCAACATTTAATTGATCCTCAATGTTTTTATGTTCGATTTTCAGTCTACGTTTCCATCTACAGAACCTGCGAAATAATAGGTATATTCAGCTCAACTGCACGTGTAGCAGTAATGAGTGCACTGATTACACACATCAATGGGTAATTATTCTAAAACATCGCACAGTGGTCAGGGGCATACCTTTGACGAGCTAAACTCCATAACGCCTCAATTTTCACAAATTACCTAAGTTACACGATTATGAATATGATATACCTTTAGGAATTACAACCGAACCGAGGAATGAAACTTTGAAATATTATTGTTATTTGCCAAAGTTTTTTTATGGTTCCCATAGTCATTGTACGAGCGTTCTTGTTTTATCATTCTCACTGAATAGTTTATAGTATTTTTTTCCGGTTATTTCACGAACCAATGACGCCAGGGAGGCGCTTGAATAAAATGTTGTTGTATTGATTGAACAGGTAACGTACACGTTTGTTTCCATTTCAAAGAAAGAACTGGCCATTCATATCATCCTCATCCCAATAGCAAAACGTACATCTCAATATTATTAATAGTGATAGTGTCCGGATATTTTTACATAGCATTGCCAATTTCAGGAATCAAGTGTCATCAATGTAAGTACAAAAATGTTTTGTAACAGAATTCACCAATAATTCTCGTAGATATCAGAAAAAAAGTCTTGAAGCTAATCCGCCGTACTGATCTTTTCAGGATATAAAAATACATTTACCAAACAAAACCACTGTTTGCAGACTGGTGTCAATACATGTGCAACGCATTCCATCCAACACTTCCAACGGATCTGACGGTAATGCCGTTTCTGCTCCGCATGATGAAAATCGTCGGTCTTTGGGGAGATGGAAAACATCTCTATCTGTTTGCGTTTGGCTGTTTTTGGATTGTAGCTATCATCCTCTTTCCAAAAGCCGTTCTAGGAATAGGAAGTCATCGATTCGATGCAATTGCCAAAGGTTGGTCCGAATTCATCTTCGATGGCAACATGCTAGTAGCGATTGTAATACTTGCCAGAAATAAGAGTAGATTTAAAGAATTTATTGACCTGTTAACAGCAATCATTAAGCATGGTAAATTATTTCAATAGTCTCATCATATTATACAAGCTCTCCTGAATTTCCTTCTAGTCACGCACAGGGGTTATCCGAAAAAATGCTATGAAGAAATTCGTAAGCAAAATAGCACGATAGACAAGTTTTCTAAATTCTATGCGATTTATTGTGCTTTTGGACCATTTGTTTATTGCGTCCCATCGCTAATCACCAGCTATATGCGGTACTACACTATTAGTGGTAATAATTCAACGGAGATGAGATTCGAACTTCCCATGGAACAAAGGTATGACCGAATTCACTTAATGGCAAATATTAATCTGACAATTCTCTCGTTCTATAGGTTTTATGGTATGCGGGTTCGGACGGACTTTGTACACTATAATATTTTTGTTGTACTCTCCCTGAGTTCTTATTGTTTCTGTGCGTTCTTCTTGCTCATTAAAGTAGCCACGGCGATTGTAATGATCAAATATTGCGCGTTAGTGTTTCGGTTGATAACCATTGAAATACAAGAATTACATCATATTCCGAAGCACATTGTGAAAGTGAGGAAAATGTCGCGAATCATCCGTCTTCATAACAGAGCATATGAGTATGTTTTTCACCGAATACCAACAAATTTCAACATCAGTATAAGTTCTGTGTCTATTTGTAGAGTTACAAAGCTCGTGGAAGAGATCGTGAACATCCCACTGATGATGCAGTTCATATCCTGTATGATGTTCTGGTGTTTAGCTTTGTTCTACGCCTCAACGGTATCTTCGAACCACAAAATTGTTCGTTTCCTATGATTCCAATATATATTTTTTTCTCGAAGAACTTTAACATATCACTGCTCAATGTTATGGTACTCTTCTTCCTGTCGCTGGTTGAAACCTACGGCTATTGCTACGTAGGAACGGAAGTGACTAGCGAAGCCGCTGCCGTTGGGAAAGCCATTTACGACCTGCCTTGGTACCGAGAATCCGTTGAGCTGCAGAACAGATATCGTTTCACTTTACATCGCTCTCAGAGCAGGACTGGGATTACGGCAGCGAAATTTTTCATCGTTGGGATTGACCAGTTTGGAAAGGCATTTATCGCATTCATAGAAATAGCCGTCATCTAGTTGATTTATTCTACGTTCCAGATAACCCAAATGTCCTACTCATTTTATTTGGTGCTGAAAAATACTCTTCCTGCGTTGTAAACAACGGAAAAGCGGTCATAACATTGAGAATGATAAAAATATAATTTAGAATTGGTTGTCAAATTGCCAAATAAACTTTTATCATTAACATGATGATGATGATGATTTTTTGAATTATAGAAGCTTTAGTCTTTCTCAGTTCATTCGCCTCATGTCAAATTTTGAAAAATGCCAATTAGAATTAAACTAAATCTAACTTACGGCCTTGAGTAAACCCATTTGGAAAGCTTCGAGGATCGTTGTCGACGGGTCACTCGAAGATAACTGCTGAATCACATCAGTGACGATTCCTTCAAGTTGCTTAAATTTCTATACTGAGCCTTACGGTCTACTCTAATACATGAGATATCATATTCTTTCGTTTGGGTACGATTTTGTCGTCGGAATACAGCGAAAAATAAATATAAAATTCTCTTTTATACTTGAGAAGCCCGGTGAATATGCAGCCATTTCATGCCAAACCGATATAGTGGTTCTCAAATTTCCATGAAAAGTGGTAGTTTTGTTCTATATTGCGAAATGTTAGACACGTATTTTTTATTTTTTCGTTAGGGTGACCATTTCCATTTTGAGGGAGTCCGAAAAATCATCTTTTTAACTTTTTCCCAAAAATGACTTTTTTCAAAAACTCATAACTTTTGAATCACTGAACCGATTTAGACGATCGACATATCAAATTGAAGCCAATGATGTTAAAAAATGTTGAACTTGCAATAACAAAGGATTTTATTTTCGTAATTATTGATTGTAGTTGTTTTTTGTTGTTTTCATGGCTTTGGACTGGAGGGCACTATATTTTTCAAATTGAAACAAAATTTTTTTGGATGTCCTAGAGTACGGGCTGCGTACGATTCACTATAACAAAAGCTGCTAGTGATAACTGGCAGACGACGTGTTCTCCATTCAGATAATCTTCCCCGGTTCTCACTGGAGGGGATAGCAGCGAATGAGAGAACTTTGATATTGAAATTATTGTTGACTTATATCACCTCCATTCATAGATTTAATGATAGGATAGATATTCATGAACTCAAATTTCATTTTGATATTTCACTAATCATGCAAACGACAAATAAACGTATCATAAAAAAACAAAGTTAACCGGTGGTTCAAAAAATAATTTTACCCCTTTTATCCAAAAATGACATTTTGCAAAAAATCATAACATTTGAACTACTGAACCGATTTAGATGATCGACATATTACATTGAAGCCAATAAGCTTCTTTGAAGAAATATCACACGTGTGGGAAGACTGGATTCTAGTCACATAGGTCTAGTCTAGTCACATAGGAATATTGAACGAAAACTTATTAAATTTGAAAAATCATATCTTAAAAACGAAAAAAAAGCATCTCTGATATCGAGATATGTTATGTAAAAAATCATGAAAACAACAAAAAACGACTAAAATCAATAATTACGAAAACAAAAAAAAATGTTTTGCTGGTTCAATATAGGCTAGCTCATTGGCTTCAATTTGATATGTCTAGAGACGTCGGTTAATCGTTCGATTAATTCCAATGATCGAGTTCAAATAATAAGAGTTAGGCTATGGATTTTTTATCCAACAGCGACCATCTAGCATCGGCAACCCGATAGACAACGTGATACAAAAAGTCATAAAATGGTAAATTTATCAATATACTGAAATATCATTTCATTTAAAACCCATGATTCTACTCCATGTTTATTTCACAATTATATTTAATGCAACTTTTAAAATTATAATATCATAATCTTTTTAATTATGCAATGTCTGTTCACAATTAAATATATTCGCTCGATTAATCGAATACTGAAAAACAATTATTCGAATGAATCGAATATTTAAAAATGATCCGACGATTAATCGATAATCGGATAAACGAAAAATTTAGACTTCCTTAGATATGTCGATCATCTAAAACGGTTCAGTAGTTCAAAAGTTATGAATCTAAAACAAAAGTTATTTTTGGAAAAAAGTGGAAATAATTGATTTTTCGAACCACCCTGAAATGGAAATGGTCACCCTAACGAAAAAATAAAAAAAACGGGTATAATGTTTTGTGATAAAGATTACCACTTTTCACGAAAATCTGAGAACCGCCATATCGGGTTGGCTTGAAATGGCTGTACAGTAAAACCTGTTTTTGTGCGGTTTTTTGTTGTGCGATTTTTTTTTGTGCGATTTCTTTTGTCGATTTTCTGTTCTTGGGCGGTTTTTTTGTGCGATTTTTCTTTGTGCGGTGTATGAAAAGAAGCATATTTGACGAAGTTATCGTCCATTTAGTTTTTTTCGATGGTTTATATGCATTTCAGTGAGAAAAACTTCTGAAATTATTCCCCTCCTTTCATCAAATGCTCTAAGTTTTTCTAAGTTTTCGCATGACATGATTTCTAACAGCAACACGTTTCGACATGCAACTAAAACACAAAACAGCAACGCGCAACCGAAAAGGCAAAGTATCCCATCGCAAAGCAGGGAAACAAAAGGAAATTGAACGGTGAATGGCGTGGATTTGAGTTATTTTCTTGGAGGAAACTTTTTTATGCGGTCCCTATCTACCACACAATTTTTTTTTTAAATGTGTACTGAACACGATTTTTTAAAGCTGCTGGTGAAATTTTACACGATTTTTTAATGCGACTTTTTTGTGCGGTCCCTATCCCCCGCACAAAAAAAGGTTTCCCTGTATGTCTCTTCTAATTTGTTTCTGTGCGTGAGCTCATAATACAGAATCCATTCCAAATCCCACCAGAAACAGAGTATATCTTCCATTTGTGAGGAGACCGAATATGTAAAAAAAAATAATAAGGATGCTATAAATCCTCGCATAAGCGGAAATGCTAGTGTTTCGCCTGACTTTTTGATCGTTTATATTTTTTTCCGAAACACCTAGAGCATAACTACAGTAAATTGCAGAAAAATATACAAATTTTCACTGAATTCATCATCCATGCTTTGGAATAAATCTTTACTCAACAAATGAGGAAAATATATCAGCAGTGGAATACTTGTTGACTTTTTCCTAATTATTAAGATATTGGGTACGGTTATAGATATATTCAGCAAAGTCCCATCATAAAAGTTTATTCCACTTTGAATCAGACGAACGAATTACATATAAAATATTTTTATATTGACTGTGAATTCAAAAATTTTCTCTTGAGTAATTTTACACTCTGAAATGTATTCCTACAATCATAACTCTTGGGATACATCTACATACACATTATCCCCAATAAAGCACTGTTGTTCTTCAAACTTAATCTCGTTATAATTTCATAAATTCGCCAGACAATCTGGTTTCATGAAATTTTCTAGCACTGTTTTGGGAAGCCACGAAACAATTGAGGGTAGAGATAAAAAAGTACAAAGTTTAACTTAATGTAAGATATATAGACCGGCGAACTATCATGACAGAAAACTTTGGTATGGAAACCAGTATATTTATCACGAACAATTTAAAGAGTACAAAAATCAGGAGCAGTCTGGTAAATCCTGAAAAATCAGGAAGGTTGGCATCTCTGGCACGGAGCATGCTTTGTAGAGAATTCTGAGAATGCATTTGCAGGCAAACAATTTTACATGCCCCCTCGACACAGTAGCAAAATATAAACTGCACTGCTGACGACTTAATTACATGATTTAGATATACTATAAATGTGCAAGCATGTGTTTACAATACAAGGCGGACTCGATTATATACAGTCTTCGATGACTTTTCACTGTATATAATCGAGTCAAAAAAAAAATTTATTCGTTTTTTATGCATATATGTTTGGTTTTTTTGAATACAAACGAAGAATTTAATTTTTGATTCATCCCCTTGAAGTCAGAAAACACCTTTCTCACATGAAATAAATTAATTTATCCAGAACTTCTCTTTTCGGACTCTGTTGCCTCCAACTGGCTCTTCACTAAAAAGTACGCTACGGAAGACGATTCTGTTGCTTCCATTTGAAAGATGAGAACATTTAGTACAGGATATAGTAGTAGAACATCTAATTTAGTAGATTTAAATAACATTTCGGAAATGAAGAACTTCAGTTAGTAATTTTGAACATGTTATCATTAATTTTATTCTAAAAATTCATATTAAACTTGATTGTTTCTATCAATTAAATTAAATCTCTCTAACCGTTCTACAATTTGTTTCTTGACACCCAACTTTTATCTTTCTTAATTTCGCTGCAATATCGATATAAACAATTCCTGGTGAAAATTCAAACAAAATCTTCAAAAATCACGATTTTAACCCACTGTACATATACTAGCCACTTAAACTAGGTACTTTAACGTTGAAAGATTACATTTTTGGTTGAAATAAGCCATATTTGAAAAAAAATTCAAACTGTATATTATCGAGTCCAAAATTGTATATAATCGAATCACATATAATCGAGTCCGACCTGTATTTGTAAGTGTTATAATCCAGAAAAAGTCCTAATACGTGTCAAATAATAATCTGGTGGTTGATTAAAAGTTAGCTTAAATGAAGGGCGCATTGACACCAATTTTTGAATTTTATAAACCTTCAAAACATGTGTATTCATTCGTGAAAAATATTCCATAATACTACTGTAAATAATGAAAAAGACAATTTTATTTATATGTTTTAGATAATTTGAATAGGTGCTCCCGTGGCCGAGTGGTTAGCGTCCCACACTATCATGCCGGGGGTTCGGGTTCGATTCCCGTTCTGGTCGGGGGAATTTTTCGTCCCGTTTCGATTACGTTCTCAAACAAGTATTACTAATAAAAATGACGCAAGTAATGCTACGTTGAGAAGGTAAAAGTTCCACTGGAACGTTAGAGCCATCCAAGAAGAAGAAGATAATTTGAATGCCTGATTTCACACAGATGCGCTGAACTAGAGCATTCAAAAAAGCGGACAAACCATGATCATATTTTCGACTTTACCTTACTTTTCTGTTAAACATAATGATAGAAAAAATATATGGAAAAAAAATTAATTATGGAATTAAATTATGGAAAAAATAACGATAATGTTCGAGGCATGATCGTATTGTTAAAGTAGGACTACGAAATTATTTTAATCGATTTTGAAAGGGAATGTAATAAATAACTCTTTAGCCGATTGTGCGCCTAACTTTTCGTTTAAGAAGTCAATTTGAAAGTTTGGAGGTCCAATTTCAACCTTAACATGCGATTTTGAGTTACTCGCTGGCTAGAGAAATTATGCGACCATTAGTTTGATTTATTGTAGTGCACTCAGGTTTACCACCGCAGTCTTAATTAAATTGATACACTTCATTGACACAGTTCAGTGGTTCAGCTTCAAAATTACATAATCGACAATTATAATATATCAGTTTCCCAAATTTTTGAAGTGATACCTGCTAGGGCAGTGTCCGGTCAAAAGACAGGTCAACGTTCTTGAATCTACCTTATTCAAGTTGAGCAGGCAGCGTGTTACTTTGTTACAAGGTGTAATGAATGAAGAATACTGAAGAAGAAATCCATGCTCTTGTCAGTTACAGAATATTGAAAATGAAAGACAATCAAAGATGGTTGATGAGGTCAATTTATCGATTTTTTTTATTTCTTTCCCACAATTTTATGATTGCATATCAAGATAAAAATGTGTTCGTAAAATATTCCAATTCTGTCGATTTTTTTGTGCGATTTTTTTGTGCGATTTTCTGTTCTTGTGCGATTTTTTTTGTGCGGTGTATGAAAAGAATCATATTTCACGAAGCTATCGTCCATTTAGTTTTTTTCGATGGTTTATATGCAATTCAGTGCAATGCGCAATTCATATTTGCGTCTCAATTATCCACTTCTGAAATCATTCCCCTCCTCTCATCAAATGCTCTAAGTTTTTCTAAGTTTTCGCATGACATGATTTCTAACAGCAACACGTTTCGACATGCAACTAAAAGCACAAAGCAGCCACGCGCAACCGAAAAGGCAAAGTGTCCCATCGCAAAGCAGGGAAACAAAAGGAAATTGAACGGTGAATGGCGTGGATTTGAGTTATTTTCTTGGGGAAAACTTTTTTATGCGGTCCCTATCTACCACACAAAATTTTTTTTTTAAATGTGTACCGAACACGAGTTTTGAAGGCTGCTGGTGAAGTTTTGTACGATTTTTTTTATGCGACTTTTTTTGAGCGGTCCCTATCCCCCGCACGAAAAAAGGTTTGCCTGTATATCAGTTAAGCCACCATCGAGTATTGCACATGCCTATCGTAAATACGCCTTCCACAATACCAACAAATTTAAATGCTAAAATCACACAAAATATCCCTCCCTATTCGGTTGTGGCTTCCGTCGTGTGAAACCCAAGTAAACCATATGAACTTGCACAAATCCTATGATAATCCTTTTGCATCGTATTATGTATCACCCGACAATAACGGCTTCAAAATCTCGCACCCAAGAATACAGCATAAAGCAATTCGGGGAAGCGCCAGAAGTGGTTGATTTCTGTTCCGTCACTACATGGTAATCCCACGCATTCGATTATGTAGCAAACCACCGGCATCGTTTCAATCATTGGCGTGGGAGGGATTTGTGGCAGCAAACACTCACTGTGCCACTGTATCCGAATGTACTGCCTTGGAAAATAGAAGCGTATCGAAACGGGGTGGTCATGTAGTTGAGCAGCGTGATCCACAATTCAATCTTTCACCACCCACTACTGGCTCTCCGGCATTTTCCGGAAAAAGCATGACCCAGATAGCAATGGAAAGGCGACCAACCCATATTGGGGCTCAGCTGCTGAATTCGAAAATCTCATCGCTTTTGAGAACATGAACGGCATATGCTGACGTCGGTCCAAATTGAAGAATAAATTGGTTGACTTGTCGACCTTTTGGGAACTGAGCTGAGAGATATAGATGACAAGGACCAACCAGCAGATGTGCTACGATTTCTTTGCCCATCCATTAGGCAGGTTGACCTCGACCAGACGGATCAACATCTGATCGGCATATGAAAAAGTGCTTTCCTCAGAATATCTGGATGCGGCAGTAGGGTCTAGGTTTGTGTTGTAAAATCAATGTTTACCACCACCAAAAATGTATTTCTATATTAGGAAGTAAAATAAGATGAAGTGGTGCCATCAACGTTATTTCAACTTAGTGCAATATAATTATGCTAACTCAATATAACAAAATATTTGCCGAGTTGATGAGTTAATGCGCTAATGAGATAAAATATACTAACAAAAAATCCTCTGTCTAAAATTGACTGTCAAAGTTTCTATCAATCAAGCTGAAGAGTTCATCCCTAATCAACGAAATATATTCAATCTTCGCCCCAAAGAGTACAATTTTCGCCCACAATAGACTTTATACAGTTGAGATCCTACAATGCTGAAAAAGTTTGAAGGTTAATGTACATGTGTGTACATGCTTCCAAATAAGTGGTGATAAAATTAACGTAAAATTATGTGAATGTTAGCGGAAAATGGGCACGGCATGGCTACAGTGTGAGGCCGTGTAAAGAAATATAACTTGCCACACATTTTCCTCCAAACAGGAGATATGGTTTTCATGTTATTCCAACCACAAACTCCCTTTATATGATAGTTGTGGTAGGCGTTTCGTAAAGTATTATCTCGGCGGCCGCTATTCTGCCCTTTTGAAAAAAAAACGAGGCTCTTCATGATCTGGCACGATTTTCCAGGCATTTTGTAAGAGTTTTGACTGTGTCTTTTTTTTTAAACGAGGACATAATCGCTGCTCCTCGTTGTTCGTTGTTATCGCCCACTGCCAAAGCTATAAAAAAGTTTTTGGTGGTGAGATTTAGTAAGCTTTGGTTCGATTGGTTAACTTTTGTCGGCGTCAATTTATGGAACCGTGGACATTTCCTCCGTAGTAACAACCATTTTGTCGAGCAAAGTTCTACGTTGGACGTTCTCGCCTGTCGTCCATATTATACGAACCTACAAAGCACGATCGAACGGAAAATGAAGTTTTCAAACCACTAGAGTGAAATTATGTCACGATAGAACATATTCAAAGTCACGCCACAATTCGAGAGCATTTCCAACTAGTGGCAGGAAAATAAATCTCAACCACTCGAGATCAATTTTATCGTGATAAAACGTTGGCTACCGGAGGTTTAGTTTGGAAATTCATTTTACTCTAGGATGCACAAATAATGGAAAATAAGTAGCTGCCGGATATGAAACCAACATATGGGAATTCTTCCGGAGACAGGACCAGCTGGAACACGAACGGTATATTTATTTTTACAACCAATTCTGTGCAATATGCTTCTAGAAACTGTTTGAATGAGAAAGATTGAAATAGGAAGAAAATAGGGCTGACGATTAGAAGGAGCAGCAAAACTCGAACGATTGCACTCCAAACCACAAGTTGTTCCAGATCATCCATCCGGAAGCTATTTGTGATATGAGAAAAAAAGTTCTGTAGCCCAACATGTTATGTACGTTTGTGCTTCTATGAAGGGGTTTAAACCACAATGCATATAACATTTTGGACAGAATAATGCGGTAATGTTGGTTCGTCGTGATGATTTTATTTTATTGTTGACAGGTTGACATAAATACCGATGACCACAAGGATACACAGAGCTACTAAATTTTTTGTTAAGAGGCATTCTTTAACACTCCGTCGGGCGCAACTGATCTGGTAAGCATATCTCGAATTTTTTGGATTGTTCCGCCCGCTCAAAACGTCATCCACACATTTCCGGTTTGTTTCTTGCGTATTATTGGAACATATAGGTTTTTTTTTTAATAATAATAGTTAGCAACCGTTACCGTAAGAAAAAACATTTATATAGACAGAAAGGTTTAATGGATCTAGCAGTGCTTCTCAGGCTCAATGCGCCCGACCGTGCTTCAAAACATTTTGCGCCCAACGGTGTGTTAGGAATGTCGTTTCCATATTCAATACATTTTATTTTCTAGAATTCGATTGACAGCGATTTTTGGATATTCAACCAGGGATGACGAAAAGTTTTTTTTTATTTTATCAATTCGTTTATTTTTACAGGCTCAGTTACTTAAGTTTAAAGGAGCCGAATTCTTAAATATAATTTTGAAACTATATATATAAACAATTTTCTTACATCTATGGTTAGTAAGGTGGAAAACCGATTACTCGCGGTGTACTCGAGTTTAGGAAGGTGACATATTTTTAGGAGAAGGATGGGATATAAGGAAATTGTAACAATGTTGATGAACACTCATTTCATAAATCTATTCGTATATCTATAGTGTATTTACATTTCAACTTATTCTACTATTTATAGCAAGGGGACGAATTACCCGCAAAGGAAGGAAAGGAGGGTATAAGGATGTAGGGACAATCACACACGAAGATCTATAGCTTTAAGGAAAACATATATATGGGACATGTAATCAAGGTCTAACCGAGCCAACACATCTCTCACCGGCACATTGGGCTGTCTTCCTCGGGCCCGAAGGGAGTTTTCTAAATTCGATCTGGCGACCAGATACACCTCGCACGACCAAACAATGTGCTCGATGTCGTGATAACCTTGGCCACAAACGCAGAGATTGCTGCTGGCAAGATTGAAACGAAAGAGTAGTGCATCTAGCGAACAGTGATTGGACATGAGTCGGGAGAAGGTGCGAATAAAGTCTCGACTCAAGTCTAGACTTTTGAATCACGGTTTGAGGCTAACCTTAGGGATAATCGAGTGAAACCACCGGCCCAATTCATCTTCATTCCACTTGCGTTGCCAGTTAGCGATGGTATTTTTGCGGACTAAAGAATAAAATTCATTGAAGGCGATTTGACGCTGATAAATATCGCCTTCAATTGCACCTACCTTTGCTAATGAGTCAGCCCTCTCATTACCCGGAATGGAGCAATGTGAAGGGACCCAGACAAAGGTAATGACATAACAGCGTCTGGATAAAGCACTCAAAATTTCTCGTATTCTCTCAAGGAAGTACGGCGAGTGCTTTTCCGGCCTCACTGAACGGATAGCTTCGACAGAGCTAAGACTATCCGTTACAATGTAATAGTGTTCAACAGGTCGTGAGGCGACGCTGTCCAGCGCCCAATGAATTGCTGCCAATTCAGCAATATACACTGAGCAAGGATTCTGAAGACTGTGTGAGGTGCTAAAAAATTCGTTGAACACTCCAAATCCTGTGGACTCGTTTATAGTGGACCCATCAGTAAAGTACATATTATCACAATTGATACCCCCATACTTTTCATCGAAGATCGTTGGAGCGATCCTCGATCGTTGGTAATCTGAATATCCATGGATATCTTGCTTCATGGACAGATCAAAATGCACAGAGGAATTGATGTAGTCAGGGAAACAAACACGGTTGGGAATATACGAAGAAGGATCAACCTGCATGGAGATGAATTCATGATATGAACTCATGAATCCGGAGTGAAAATTTAGCTCGATCAGCTGCTCAAAATTTCCGATCACCAATGGGTTCATGACCTTACACCGGATGAAGAACCGAAGAGATAATAAATTGAAGCGATCTTTTAGTGGGAGTAGGCCTGCCAAAACCTCGAGACTCATGGTATGCGTTGAGGGCATACATCCCAACGCGATACGGAGACAAAGATACTGAATTCGCTCGAGTTTAATGAGGTGTGTTTTGGCAGCTGATTGAAAACAGAAACTGCCATACTCCATCACTGAGAGAATAGTTGTTCGATACAACATTATAAGATCTTCGGGATGGGCTCCCCACCAGGTGCGGTAATTGTACGGAGAAAGTTTATTCTTTGTTGGCATTTTTTACTCAGATACCTAATATGGGCCCCCCAAGTACATTTGGAGTCGAACCAGACCCCAAGATACTTGAATGACATAGCATGAGTGATCGGTTTACCCAAAAGTTGAAGCTTTGGTTTTGCTGGTCTATGCTTCCTAGAAAAAACCACCATCTCTGTTTTCTCCGTGGAGAATTCGATCCCTAGCCCAATGGCCCAGGTTGAAAAATTGTTCAAAGTATCTTGCAAGGGTCCTTGCAGGTCGGATTCGTTTGGTCCTACGACAGACACCACTCCATCATCTGCAAGTTGTCTTAGGCTGCAATTTTGTGTAAGGCAATTGTCGATGTCGCTTACATAGAAGTTGTACTAAAGGGGGCTTAAACATGAGCCCTGGGGGAGTCCCATGTAAGAGACCCGACTTACTGCCGAATCTCCGTGAGAAAAGTTCAAATGTTTCTCACAAAGCAAGTTATATAACATATTATTCAATAGAGGCGGCAGACCCCGAAAGTGTAATTTGTCCGACAAAACCTCTATTGAAACAGAATCGAAGGCCCCCTTTATGTCCAAGAATACTGAAGCCATTTGTTTTTTTTCGGCGTAAGCCATTTGAATTTCTGAAGAAAGCAACGCAAGACAATCATTCGTCCCCTTGCCCCTGCGGAATCCATATTGTGTATCTAAGAGTAGGCCATTCGTTTCAACCCATTGATCAAGGCGAAACAAGATCATTTTCTCCAACAATTTCCGTATACAAGACAGCATTGCTATTGAGCGGTACGAATTGAAGTCGGACGCGGGTTTTCCGGGTTTTTGAATAGCTATAACTCGTACTTGTCTCCAATCATCTGGAACAATATTATTCTCCAGAAACCGATTGAATAAATTGAACAAGCGATTTTCGCCACATCAGGGAGGTTTTTCAGCAAGTTGAACTTAATTCTATCCGATCCCGGAGAAGAATTGTTACATGAAAGCAGAGCAAGAGAGAATTCTACCATCGAAAACTCGGAATCAAGATCGCACCTACCTTGTGGTATATCTCGAACAATTTTTTGCACAGGAGCGGAATCAGGACAAACCTTCCGTGCAAAATTAAAAATCCATCGATGTGAATATTCTTCGCTTTCATTCGTTGAAGAGCGATTTCTCATGTTTCGAGTCACTTTCCATAATTTTTTCATTGACGTTTCTCGTGACAAACCTCCCACGAAATTTCGCCAATAAGCACGTTTTTTCCCTTTGATTAAGTTTTTAAATTGATCTTCAAGGGCTAAATACGTTTGAAAATTTTCAGGGGTTCCACGTTTCCGAAAAGCTTTAAATGCATTCGATTTTTCTACATAAAGCTTGGAACACTGGCTATCCCACCATAGATTGGGAGGCCTTCGACGAATAGTGGAACCTGGGATGGGTTTCGTTTGAGCGCGAACCGCGCTGTCATATATCAAACGAGAAAGGAAGTTATACTCCTCCAATGGAGGTAAACCATCTCTGGAATTGATGGCTAGAGCAATCGCGTCCGCATATTTTTTCCAGTCAATGTGTCTTGTGAGGTCATATGCCATGTTTAAAGATTCAGAAGAATTCGACCCAATGGTGATGGAAATTTTGATTGGCAAGTGATCACTACCGTTGGGGTTCTGGATTACATTCCACTTGCAATCTAACGATAGTGAATTCGAGCAAAGCGAGAGGTCAAGAGCACTTGGGTTAGCAGGAGGTTTAGGTACACGTGTTGTTTCCCCAGTGTTCAAAACGGTCATATTGAAGCTGTTACAAAGGTCATATATCAACGATGAACGATTATCGTCGTACGGTTCCCCCCAGGCAGTTCCGTGAGAGTTGAAGTCTCCCAAGATTAATCGTGGCTCAGCAAGGAGTGAGCACATGTCAACAAGTTACTTGCGGCTAACCGCAGCTCTCGGAGGCCAATACAAGCTGACTATACAGAGGTCTTTGCCTCTGATGTTTGCATGACAAGCAACAGCTTCGATCCCTCCAATAGGTGGAAGGTCAATTCAAAAAAATGAGTGGCACTTATTGATCCCCAATAGCACCCCTCCGTATCTATCATCACGGTCCAAGCGTATAATATTTAAATCGTGGAAAGAGATATCATCTCGCGAAGAAAGCCAAGTTTCGTACAGAGCAAAAACATCACAATTGAAGTTATGAATTAAAAATTTGAATGTATCCAATTTAGGGATAAGACTACGACAATTCCACTGTAAAACAGTGATATCTCCGACCTCTCTATTTGAATTAGACATCAAGAGAGATAATCATTGCAGGGGCCATGTTTGCATCAATTGTTGCAAACTTGTCTTTAATACTGGAAGCATTGAGATGACAATGGTTCTGATGGAGTCAAAAACATTAAAACACTTGAAGATTTGATCCAAAAGGTCAGACAACTTTATAAATCCCGATTGGGAAGTTGAACTGGACGGAAAAATAGGGACAGTTGGGGTTTTTGATGTCCCTTCGAGTGCTGGGTCGTTCGAAGATGAAATATTCCCACGGAAGCCAGGAGGAACCTGATTTTGCTTGTCCGCTGCACTCGATTTTTTAGGCAAGCTAACAGAGGATATAACCGTGGGGACTTGTTCTTGAACTTTGGGAGTGGTCACATTTTTGCGCCGGGGATTACCTTTGAAAATAAACGGTGTGTCCCCGCTAGCTGTGTCCGCTTCCATTTCATCAACTGGCAACGTGGAAAAGGTATTGTGTGTTGAGATTGGTTGTTCTTGTTGTTGGGTCAGTGGCGAAGCGCCCTTTAAAATTTCCGCAAATGTGCGCTTCGAGCGTTCCGTTAAAGAGCGCTTCTGTTTCTCCCAGCGACTCTTGTAAGTTTCACAAACTGAGAGCTCGTGTGGGGATCCTCCGCAATATGGACATTTATGCTCAGTCGCACTGCAGGATTTCCCCTCATGTTGCTCTCCGCAAATGGCACAGCGCTCCTTGTTGGCACAATAATCCGAAGTGTGACCAACTGACTTGCATTTGTTGCAAGTCATGGGCTTTGGCACGAAGAGTCGCACAGGTAGTCTCAATTTGTCCACCATAACGAAGTCAGGGAGGGCGGCACCAGCAAAGGTGACTCGAAACGAGTCGGACGGCGTAAATTTAGTTTGGTCCCCATCATGGGAAAGTTTCCCGAGTTGACGACAGTCCAAGATTTTCACTTCCATTGAGGGGAGCTTCTTGAACTTGCCTTTTCCTTCTGCTTTTATTCGTTCGCTCGTCAGACCCGTTTCAGTTATCACCCCCTCAATTTCTACGTTATGGGAGGGTATAAATGTTCGATATTCGAGAGTGAAATGTTGATCAGCAACAATCTCGTTTGCGTGTTTCCGGTCATTCACGACAACTCGCTATTTGTTCGGTCTAACCCTGCGAATTTCAGATACAGAAGTGTATCTGGCCAGATCTTTCATGATCTGAATCACGTTAAGGTTTTTCCCTTTCGGTTTTGGCCGGAGGAAAACAACCTACGGGCTAGTTCCAGGTGCATCTTCTGGATAAACTCTGACACGTGGAGCGGAAACAACAGAGGGAGAAGACGAGGACGAGGACGAGGATTGGGTTGGATCGGAAACATCAGAAGGGGGAAGCGAAATCGATGATGGGAGAGGGGGAGTGGAAGTAACAGTGGGTTGAGAAGGGAGGCTTGCAATTTTCTTAGAGGGGGGCTTGGTAGGATGAGCGGATTCGTCCCCAGAAGAATTATCTTCCTTATGAGGGACTCGTTTATGTTTTTTCCCAGATCTTGTATAAGATTCATTATCGGAGATCTCCATCTCTGGAGATCCTCCACTATTCTCCATTTTACATAAATTTGTGTCTTATTTCTAATTTATTATTGATTTTAACAATAATCTCAAAAAAAAGCAAAAAAAAGCAAAAAAGCAAAGCATTGTTTGATAATAATATCAAACAATGAACAAATGAATTGAATAATAATATTAATAATAAATATGTGTACCTTAATATATAAGTTGTTCCAATAATGCGCTCTACTGCCCTAATCAGGGAGAGACAGAGGCTACGCGCTACGGAGACAACACAATAGCGCAAGAATAGCTTACGCAGCCACGTGATGATGAATCCCGTTTGCGACAGTCACGCGATGGCGATCCCGTTATGTCGAATCAGTTCAACAGCCGCAATCCGGCTCGCTGCAAGAGCGCTGCTTCCTTTGTTCCTTCGTTCCACTTCACAAAAGGTCAGGTCGGGGATAGCAATGACCTTCACTCGTACACGATACACTCGTACCAATAGCACAATAGCAAAAGTGGCAACGCACAATACCGACACTGAACTTTACTCGTCAAGAGTTGGATAGCGAATGACGAAAAGTTTGAAACAAATAATAATTTATTTTGCGGGAGCGCAATCTACAAAACCACAGAAATACACCAAAAACTCATAACCTACATTACTATATACAATATTACTTATATTGTATTATATAAGAAACTGGCTGACCCGACGAACTTCGTCCCGCACTTTTTTTATATGAATAAATTCAAAATTCATGTTTTTTTACTAAGCGATCGTTCGTAGGTCCAAAACTCTTCATTGATTGATTACCTTTAGACTCTTTACAATTTCCTTTTGCTTTAAATTTCCACGGGGGAATTTTTCGTCAAAAAAAATTTTCAGTGGTCACGCGTATTCTAGAGCTAACGGCGAAGTAAATTTTTTTTTTTGAACTGCATATTATCGAGTCTAAAATTGTATGTAATAGAATCATAATCGAGCTAATATATAATCGAGTTCAATCTGTACTATATTTTTGTGAAAATTTGTAGTTTTGTTCCTTTTCGCAAAGTATTAGACCCATATTTATTATTTTTTTCGTTATGATGCTCATTTCCATTATAGGGTGGTGCGAAAAATCACCTTTTTCCCATTTTTTTTCCAAAACTGACGTTTTTCAAAAACCATAACTTCTGAACTACTTGACCGATACAGATAAACGATACATTAAAATTAAGACAATTAGCTAGTCTTTTTTGATATTTTAGTAATTACACTTGCAAATTATTGATGGTATTTGTTTTATATTGTTTAAATGGGTTAGGACTACAGGGCGCTTTATTTTTTTATATTTTTTCTTGATAGCTGAGGTTTTTCTTACATAACAGAGATGTGATTTTTGTCCTTTTTGAGTTTTGATTTCTCAAAAATAACCGATAGTCCAAAAAATCATAACTTTTCAACAACTGGACCGATTTATAAGATCGATTGGAGGCGAATGAACTGAAAATTTTAAAGTCTCTTTAGACCAAAGAAAAAGAAGAAGAATAAGATGAACGACATATCAAATTGAAGTCGATGTGCTGGATTTGGATGGATTTTTGGATTTTTTATTCGTAATTATTTGTTGTATTTGTTATTTATAGTTTACATGGTTACATGGAGGGCACTATATTTTTTATCGAAAGCTGAGGTTTTTTACATAATATTATATATCTAAAATTCAGATATGTGTTTTATTCGTTTTTGAGTCATGATTTTCCAAAGTTAACTTGTTTTCAGTCTTTGTTCAATATTCCTATGCGACTACACTAGATCTATGTGTCTAGAATCCAATGTTTTTGCAAGTGTAGTGTTTTTTTAAACAATACTAGATAATTGGCTTAAATTTGATATGTTGATTATCAGAATCGGTCCTGTCAGACAAAAATATTTGTTTTGTTTCATGAAGTTGGTATTTTCGAATAAAAACAATTTTCCAGATGCTTTAAAACTACATGAAACGACTACATTTACGGTTATCTAAAAAAAATATGTCAAAAGACGACTTTCCAGACAAAAAACAACCGAGAGCCAAAAGAAGAAAAAATCGAAATAATGCAAAATCTCAACGTTCCGTGCAATTATAGGACATTTGGATTAAAAAATTTTGAAGACCCCAATTTCCTAGACAATTTCCTGTCCTGTTTCCATCCTTGGATGATTTTTCGGTTCTCAAAAAACCTAAACATTTTAACGTCTCCGACACTAGAAAATGAATTCCGTGTGAGCTAAAATTTTACAATGGGTATTTTATCGTGTAAATCCACATATGAAAAATCGAGATGACTATAGGTCGAACTCGATTAAATACAGATTCGATTATATATGAGGGGCTCAGAATAAAACGGGTGTAAGAGATCGATTGCTCTTCATCAACTTTTTTCTTTAGTTAATAACTCAACTGCAAAAACGTTCTAATTTGAGTTTACTACAGAGTCCGACAGATGCGGCTCTGGCCTATCTTCCACATTGTCAAATACAGCTGGTAATATTTTTGCAACTGAGTTATAACCGAAAGAGAGAGTCGATGTAGCGGAATCTATAATGTCATTTACACCTCTTTCATTTTGAGACCCTGATATAATTCGATTATATACAAATTGAAACTCGATGTTATGCAGTTAAAAAAGAAATATATTTTTAATATTTTAAATATGACTTATTTCAAAGGAAGATGAAATATTTCAACGTTAAAGTGATTTTTTTGGAAAACACCTTCAAAACCGCTGACTTTTGAGTTTTTTACTTCTAAAATTTTACTTAAACCCCCTAATTCAGAAGTTGCACAACTGTATCCTGTGTAGACTTTTCTCATCTTTGAAATGGAAGCAATAGAATTGTCCTACGTAGCGTATTTTCGAGCTAGGACCAGTTTAAGGTGAACTCAATCCTGAACAGAGAAAAAGTTCAATAACTTTGTCAGTGTTAAAAAAATAGAAGTTTTTTTTTCATTAAATATGAAATATGATCAAATATGATCCTCCAAAATAAATGGATTGTTTATATGGGAAAGTTATTTTATGACTTTAATATGATGAATCAATAAACGTATTTTGTATACAAAACGAAACATATATGCAAAAAAAAACCAATGAAAAAAACTTTTTTTTGACTCGATTTTTGACAGGATTCAATCATATACAGTGAAAAGAAAATCGGAGACTGTACATAATCGAGTCCGCCCTGTATTTTCATTGCCACCTTAAACTAAACGTTTTGCCTCGTATGCCGGATAAAAAAAACTAAGTACCAGAGTGAAGATTTTTGACAAAAAAAATTGGAGATGACAGTAGATCTCGACGTTTCATCAATTTTAGGGCATTTGTCATCAAAATTTTTTTTTCGAAAACACAATTTTCGTGTACCAATTCATTGGCACTTTACTGTATATAGATATGAGGTTCAATAGTTACGATATTTGTTCAAAAACCAGAGGTACAAGAAGCATTTGTTGAGCAAACAATTTATCATAATTTGCTGAAGTAGATACTCTTTGCTCAATACATACAACATAGAACTTATAGCAACCCAAAGTACCTAAAACATATATGTCACAATCAAACGGATTTAATTACATTCCGCAGTCAATATTTCCCACTTTCATATCACTATTCTTTCAATGTTTCTGAAAAAAGGATATTCCAAACGCTAGCAATTCAGTTCCCGTACCCGAGTGAAGATTTACGGGACCAACGGTGACTATTGCCCTCCTATCTGGTACTCTTGCTGCTCGGTTCGTGCTAAGGAAAATATTTGCGGAACAGGTGGAATGGTGTTGATTTAATTTTTCCCCATTGGGCAACTAGCTTCTTGTACAATGTGGTACGAAACGAACGAGAGAATAAATCTTCCACTGAAGGTTAATTGCGGTTGACTCGTAGTGCGGTCACGTTTAGCTATTCGATCGACCACGGATGTTTCATTCGTGTGAAAATCTATCCTTTCCTGGTATTGCAATTTATATTTGTGAACAGCTTGTATTCTGAACAATCGCAATTTTGCCAATAAAATCAACAGATGACAAATCAAATTGGAGACACGTTTTATTATTGAATACTTTCAAATGATTTAATTTGAATGATGGTTCATTTTCCTAAACATCTGTAATATGGCCCTTTTGGTGACAATTGGTGCCCAAAACGAAATCCAAATTCAACCATCGAAAATTAATGAATATTATCGCTTCGCCTGGGGGGGGATATTCAGAATCACATGGATTAAGCACCAAAATACCCATCTCTCGCGGAAGTGCCTTTCTGATTGTTCTGATATCTTCGTCAATGGATCCTGCCCCCTTAGGTCAGGCTCTAAATATATCAAAAAAGCAAACAAAACACCGCTTTTTCCATGAATTGGCAAAACGCGCCAGCAAATGGAAGAATCAAATAATAGATAAAGTTTATGATAATATATTCAGGGAAATTGTATGCCACTGGCAGTGACCCAAAACGAACCACACTGCTGAAAAAAGAAAGAATACACGGTTGCATATTTGTGTGGAGAGATAAAATGTATCAACCTTCTCATTGTCATAACTTCTACTCACGCTCAATTGATCGAAACTGGAATACAGAGATGAAAATTGATCCCTCGTATAGGAGGATAGCCAGCCAGCCAGGTGACAAAATTGATTATTTCGATTGCATCTCTGTGGTTGAGTCAACTTGGTTGGAAAAAAAACTCGATTGTCAAACCCGGTAGATTAAATAGGCAGCCAGAAAATACAAAATGTGTGTAATTTGGATGAAAACAGGTGCATCGCTTAGTGTGGATAATCATCATTACAATAATGGCAGCAATAAAGATGGGTGGAAGTTTGTTAATCAAAATCATAAAAGAAACTTAAAACAACTAAAACTACCTCAAAACTACCGTACCGTTCTTCCTGTTACGTTCCTAACGGCATCTTGCCCAACACGAAATATACAACTCGTCCAACGAATTCGAATAGCGCCGGTTTGTACGCACAGTCCTGATTGTGATTAGCCTCAGAGATCCAACGGATTGGAGAGCCCCACCAGATGACGGCAGACGATGTTAACGGATTAAATTAGTAATAATGGTGTGTATACGTAAAACTAAAACTTTTCGGCACAACCACTCACTCTCCCACCCACTCTTCTCTAATTATCCTTGCGACAGGAAAAGTTTTCATTGTCACGAAAAGACCACAAGTCTCGCCATCCTCTTTGCCCTTGAAAAAGTTAGCTAAAGACCGAAAAGCAGAGCCATTATTTCACGGCAAATGATTGTTTCATGGTCTTAATTAAAAAGCTTTTCATAATGTGCGCATTTATTTGTTCTTGCTCTTGTGGAATTGTTGAAGAATAAATGGCTGAGCGGACGTGTACATAAAATGCTTTCATTCGGACAGACTGAAAAGGTATCCTCAATTTAGCAACGGCAATTTAACGAACGAAAAGTACAAAAATAATTAGAGATAGATCTAATAAGTAGCATCGGAGGACATTGGAACACATAATCTTTTGAGAAATTATTTCTCCTTTGTTGTTTCTACTGGGAGGCGACCCTCATGATTTGTACCATCCGACCATAAAACCTGCGAAATATATTTCCATAACTTTATGTCTTCCATTTGGGTTCGCATATCTTCTTCAAAACTTACAATCCATAACGAATGATTTGCGGACAACATTCGGTGTAGCATAAAGTTTATTGGTCTGCGGTCTTTGACATTGCTTCGAACGATTCTGTTGGAATATCCCCTCGGGGAGAGATCCATTGGGCAGTTGTGCAATTTGTCTACATCTTCCGCTTGTTGTTTCATTGACACCACTCGTGTTTTTTTTACCACAGTCGCTCCAACTCGCCTCAGCCTCTCGTCCAGTTGTTTTTATAGATGTAATTTCGGCAAGAGTGTAAAACGCACAGTACAATTTATGACACACTTCCATGGGAAACATTATCCTTTCGACTGTTGACAATGATAGGCACAGTGGTATAATTTTCCGGCAGAGTGTAATACTTCGTCCGGCTCGGTTTTGTCAGCCTCAGAGAGGAGTATCATCCAGTACAGTGTCATAAAATTTGGCAAAGACTACATCAATAGAGATCCCTGCAGTTGAAGTTTTTTTTTCAGATTCAGTATAAATGGCTTGCCGATATCGTAATTCTCTTATTTCCCTGAAAAGTGGTAATGTTGTTCTTTATCACAAAACATTAGACCCGTATTTTTTTATTATTTTTTTTTTTCATTTGGGTGACAATTTACATTTGAGGGTGGTCCGAAGAATCAACTTTTTTCTCTTTTTTTCAAAGAATGCCTTTTTTTTTCAAAATTTCATATCGATTCCAAACCGATTCAGGTGATCGACATATCAAAGCCAACTTTTTTGAAAAAATACTATACTTGTAAAAATTCGAGTTTTGTTTTCGTAGTTATTGGTTGTATTTGCTTTTTATAGCTTTCATAGTCTCGGGACCAAGGACTATAAATTTTATATTTTTTCTTGAAAGCTGAGGATTTTTACATAACATATTTAAAAATCAGACATATATAAAACTCAGACATATTATTTGATTAACCGGTGGTTTGAAAAATCAATTTTCACTTTTTTCCAAGAATGTTTTTTTTAAATTCATAACTTTTGAATTACCGGGCCGATTCAGATGATCGATATACTTATTTGAATCCAATGAATTGTAATAAATAATTACGAAGACAGAATCTTTTTTTTTTTCAAGTGTAATGTTTTTTAAACAAAACTAGCTCATTGGCTTTAATTTGATATATCGATCATTTAAATCGGTTCAGTAGTTTAAAAGTTATGAATTTTTGAATAAGGTAATTTTTGGAAAAAAAAAAGAGAAGTTGAATTTTTGAACCACTATAAAATGGAAATGGCCACCCTAATGAAAAAAAATACGGGTTTAATATTTTACGAAGGGGAATAAAACTACCAATTTTCATGAAAATCTGACAATCACAATTTTACGCTTGACCCATTTTCACCCCCACTCAGTGTAAATAAGAGATTATTTCGAAAATATTGAAACTCGAAGAAAAAAAAAATTGATGCTCATAATCAGTAATCTGGCAACACTGTCAAGAATCATTATATCCAATATTTACAATTTAAGTAGTTCTGTATAATGCCGAGGTGAGCCATGAAGGCTATTTACACATCAAGCTTCGATGAATTATTAAATAATAACTATTTGTACTACAGTTAAGTATCGTACATTGAAAGTTGTGGAAATATGTCTCATATTGAACGGCCCACAGCTTTCAAAAATATTCGCAATATTTGTTATAATAGTAACTTTCCCCATTTTTGACCCAATTTCATACCCATAATTTCCCGTTTATTTCTCTGAAGACTGTCTAACGTACCGACAGACAATTTGGACCCCGCAAGATACACAACCGAATCGCGCTGGGCGACGGACGTGTTAAGGTCTTTAGGGCTATAATCCAAAGGAAGGGTAGTGTAGGAGCCCGCTGTAAACTGTAGAAACTGACACGGCAAAGAAATTCGAATATATTTGCATGAATATACCATTTTCTAAGAGTGGGATTGTATCCTGATGACATAATTATATTTCACTATGGACGAATTTCATGCCAACTCGTCTTAGAAGATGACAGCACCATCTCAGACTCCATAAAAAAATATTTAAAAAAACATTTTTTACAAATACACACTGAAAAGAATTTTTAAAAATTGAAACTCAATTTTTCTCAAAAACGTATTGTTTTTAATTGTTCCAACTGACTTGAAGATGTACACTTTTACAGGGAAAAAGTTCTTCTAACAAGAGGTTTTAATGTTTCTTTCAATATGTTTTTCTAGAAGGCTGCGTTTTTTTTAAATACCAACATATTCAAAAATCAGAAAGGTGTTTTTGTTTTTGAGTTATGAATTTTCAAAGTTAATATGTTTTTAGTCTTCGTTCAATAATCCTATGCGACTTGACTACCATCTGCCTACAATGATTTATAGTGACTGTAACATGGTTACATTATCAATACTCATTACAATTTTTATTCATCGGCTATCATATTGTACGTAGAGACCTTAATCAATTTCTATGATTGGTTTTGTATCTCATATATAATTTCAATTTAGGTGATACATCTATCCCGGACTATTGTCATATCGAAATCCATTTTGATTAGATACTATATTTTGATAAGACAATCTTATGGTTTTTAACTACGCACATGGCAGGTTCGGGATACTATTAGTTTATCTGTTATATTTTTCATTAAACTTCCTGCGCAATTAAAACATTGTTAATGTTAACTTTGAAAAATCAAGATTCAAAAACGAAAACAAACGAAAACAAATACAATCAATAAATATGAAGACAAAATACTTTTCTATTGCAAGTGTAACATTTTTTTCAAAGAAGACTGGCTCATTGGGTCCAATTTCATATGTCGATCAGATGATGGTCCAGTAGTTCAAAAGTTTTATGGATTTTTGAAAAAAAAAAGGTTGTAGGTAGTTGATTTTTCAGAAAATATAAATGGACACTATGACTATAAAAAACGGGTCTAATATTTTGCGATAAAGAACAAAACTACCAATTTTCACGAAAACTTGAGAACCATTAAACCACTATATAGATTCTTGATACAGTGAACTCTCCCTTACTCGATGTTCTGTAACTCGATATTTTCCCTAACTCGATGAACTTCATGGCACCTTTGATTTTACATGCATTCTTCTCTCCCTAACTCGATACCTCCCTTACTCGATGCCTCTCTTACTCGATGCCTCTCTTACTCGATGAGCTTTGTTTCATTTTTCCATGGATTTTTACCTCGCTAACTCGATTGATTTTCGCGTACTTGTTTTTGTGCGTTTCTAGCTGTCATTTCAATTGCTCTTGAAAGTGAAGACGAAGTGTTCGTATTATCAAGGATTTTTTTTTCAAGTATGGAAAACCAGGGAAAACCTTTCAAGCGAACGATTAAAACGCTAACCATAGCGCAACGTTTGACCATCATCGAGCAGGTCGAAAAGTATGGGCGAAAGGTGTCTGAAGTTGCAAAAGATTTCAGTATTGCACAAAGTACGGTGTCAACACTATTCAAGCAAAAGGAAAAATGGCATCGGATGGAAAAATTGAATGTAGACAAAAAGCGTATAAGGTTGGTTGGGAACGAGAAGCTGGAACGGTCAATGGAAATTTTTGTCAATCAAGCCAGAGAGAATAATTTACCTCTCTCAGGTTCTATTCTTCGGGAGAAGGCTTGCGAATTTGCCCAGAAACTGGGAATTCCCAATTTTAAAGGAAGTTCTGGATGGCTAAGTAAATTTTTAAAACGGCAAAAGATGACATTTCGGAAGCTATGTGAGAAGAGTGCCAGTGTAGATCTCAGTGTAACGGACAACTGGATTTCGCAAACCCTACCCAGTATAATCGCCGAGTATGATGCACGTGATATCTACAATGCAGACGAAACAGGACTTTTCTACAAATGTTTGCCAGACAAAACATTTGCATTTCGATCAGAAACTTGCCACGGAGGAAAATATTCGAAACAACGTCTGACAGTCATGTGTGCAACCAACATGGACGGAAGCGATAAACTACCATTGCTGGTCATTAGAAAGAGTAAAAACCCACGGTGTTTCAAAAAGACAGCGCACCCAAAATCTCTCGAACCAAAGCTTAAATCGATAAATTTGCAGTTTTTTCCACCAAACTCTACTTCAGTAGTTCAGCCGCTGGACTTGGGCATAATCAAGAACCTGAAACAGTACTATCGCCATGAATTAGTAAAACGAAGACTGCTAGAAATGGAGGATACAACGGTATTTTTTTCCTTTTTACATTCATGTTATTCAGCACTCATACTGTATTCAAATATACTCTAGGACCCTTCAGATATATCGGTATTGGATGCAATTGAATTACTTTCACGCTCTTGGATAAACAAGGTCTAATCTGAGACTGTTCAAAATTGCTTCAGGAAAGCCGGATTTTCCATAAATGATGATGATGATATTCCGCTGGCAGAATTAATGCGTCGTGAGCTTGCTGCTGTCGACAGTGCAGTACCATTCGATTGTTCATCGTCATTTGATGAATATTGCGAAATGGATCAAAACGTGATTTGCTGTGATCTAATGACTGATACCGATATACTGGAAAGTGTTGAAGAAGCTGAAAAAAACGTTGAAAATAGTAGTCCTATGGAGTTAGAGGAGGTTCAGGAAGTTTCAGCTGATTGTTTTGAAATTACACCTTCGAACGTTAAATCGAACCTAAAGAATATGTCCGAGATATTGCAATCAACTGAAAATGTTCCCGTGAAACTATTTGAACATTTCTTTGCGATTGAACAGTTCCTGCGTGATCGTTACAATTTAGTTTGAATTACATACATAATTAATATTTTCTTTGTTAACCTAGTTCCTTTTCCAATTCCATTTTACAATAAAATTGGCCTACTAAACAAACATCCTATGTATTTTAAATTTGTATTAAAACTTGAGAAAAGAATGTATAATAGTACATGCGCATTAGTACATATAGGGTAAATGTACTAATGCACAAAAACAAATCAATTATAGTAATATCCTGTATACGCAATGGTACCAATTATAGTAAACCCCATGTACCATAATTGGTTTATTCCTAATTGGGTCATATTTTTAATCCCTAATATTGGGACACTTACCCTAACATCATATATTTGCAATTTGTGGCATAAAAAAAATATTAAAAAATGTTCTGTATCTCGATACCTCCCTTACTCGATGGTCCCTTGGATATCGAGTTAGGGAGAGTTGACTGTATATATTTTCCAAGAACCCGGATTTTAATACCATAACTAGATCCCAGATTGTAGATTAAGATAAAATTTAATATTCAAGTTATCCTAATTGTTTAATCTCGGTTTTATATTTCTTATCGCAGATTTCACACGGATGTAAAATCGACATCAAGATTTTACATTCACTTTTTCGTTATCCAGCTATCTTTACACTGATTTTTTCGGGTGTGTCGTTTGTGTTGTGCGTTCCTGAGAATTAGAGAAGCTTTTTCAGAGACAGGTCTGTAAATTTTCATAACAAATTCATAATTCAATGTTGTTACAGTTTTTTTGCAGTTACAGACTTCGAAAATTCAGGGAAAGGGAAATAAAAATATATCAAATAGAAAATTTTCGGTAGCAATTTCAAAGCATTTCGTAACAGAAATCAATATCTCGCAAACCACGTGAAATGCGATCCGTTAACTGCCGACATTATTTTGTAAAACGAAGTGAAACAGACAAGATTCTTTGTATTTTTGACGTTTGTTTGTTTGCTTCCATAATCCTTAATCTAGGATTGTGCTTTCGTTCACAACCCCGCTCTGTGCCCGAAATGATTGAGTGTTCGTTCGAATCCGGGGCTATCCATCAATAGGCTAGACAATTCCCGAACTTTTATTGCTCTCTCATTATTTTGTAAACATATTTTTGTTAAACAAATCTGGCATCCCGGTTCAGAGTAAAAGCTGGAGAACACGTTATAAAATTAACAATTCGATTCTACTAGACCTCCTAGACACAAGATGAGATCAGGAGTATATGGCCGAAGAACTAAAGATTATAGAGAGAAATAACAAGACTAGCAACATTCTGGAAGGTTTCTGAAAAGTGGCTAGTAGGGGAAAGTCGAGAAAGACGGACAGGGTAGGAAAGACGGACACCTATACAGGGGGGGCTATTGATAAATTACATTTTTCTTTTAAATTTTAATGGTGTACAAATTTTCAATACAGTGTATCATTACCACCACGCTGGTTTTCTGTTGAAATGATTAATAAAAACGAATAAGTAATCTACAAAGAGCAGCGATGTAAATTTTCGTCTGCAGGATAGAAGGTTCTTATTGTTATCGAGTAATTTTTTGGTTGTTTTTCGTTACGTGAGTGTTTTACCATCACTTCCAATTTATCGAATCAACGGTGAAGTTTTCTCATTTTTACTCCAGAAATATTGATGAAAATAAAATACTAAGCAAGTCGGGTAAGACGGACACTCCACCGACTGAAGACAAACAATTTGTTTAGAAAAAAAAAAGATTATCGCCTCCTTCTTTTGTTAACAGATGCCACTAACTACGTTTGCAAGAGCACTTGGATATCATGGAATAATAAGCAGAGCGGGTTTTAAAATGTAATCCGAATTTGTTATTCCGAATGCCGCAAGCTATTTTAGACATGAAAAAATAAGAAAAATTACAAGCCCTTCTAGATAATTTTAGTCTAGCCTTTTTGTTAGATCATTTATAGAATGCGTAAATCTGAATTTTCAGTTAGTGTCCATCTTTCCCGCCAATTGTCCGTCTTTACCGACTCAATTTTATTTTTCTCAAAAATGCCGGGCCCCCTCTTTTTTTTTAAATTTCTGCCTCAAAGACAAATTTTATTAGAAAAGAGACCTAAACTATCAATTTGTGGTGAGATAGCTATATTTTGTGAAATTCACGGAAAAAATCAACGTTTACTTAAGGTGTCCGTCTTTGCCACCCTTCCCCTACATTTTATCCTTTGAATGGTTGTGTATAATGTTTGTTTGGTTCTGTTTGAAGAAAATGTGTAGTAAGGTTTACAAAAAATAAAAAAAGAGTCATTAACTGAATTTATCGATGGAGAATCATAAAGGAAGCTATGTGAACAATTAACAAGTGGAGGGAGAGTCAGAAAACGTCCTCGTATCATCAATTAAATCCAGACAGCTTTATTTGAGCAATATTTTTATTGAACCCTGACAATTTTACAACAGAACCGTCGGAGATTTATCGCTGCTATTAAATTAATTTGTTTTATTAATTGTGCTTTGTTTTACGATGACATAAAACGTTATTCTACATCCTACATAAGATAAAAAATAATTGAGATTAATGAGAGACATTGTTGATGGTAAATTAGACGCTGCTGGTAATGAAACACATTGTATTTTTAAAAGCGTCTACGACCTTAGCATTGGCAAGGGGGTAAAAATATAGAAATTTGTTCGAAGATTACCCTCAAGCTCCAACTTTATGATTATGTTATGCACTCAGTCAATAGACACCTTCTAACACAGTCTCGCACACAGTCCTAAAGAACATAAAAACAGACTAATCCATTAGAGTAAAACGAGACGTTAAATTGCTCCCTTGATTCAATTCTCCATTAATCCGACCACTGAAAGCCAGTGTTCTTCAGGTATATCTTTCTAATCCGTATAATTTCCTACAGCTCATTCCGGTTGAGAATATCTTCATCCAATGCTCACGAACAATGGAGTGATAATGAGTTGTGTAATTTATGGGATTAATAAAAAATCCTATCTCTTAGAGGCCTCATTTCGCATCTCACTCTGGTGTCTAATCTGGAAAGGGGCAGCAGTAAACAAAAACATTCTCCGGGCTATATCCGGCCGGAATTGGGTGAAAGTATCTTGCTGTTTTTGGTGGCCTCATTCGCTATTGCGTGAATCTAATCGAATACTACGAATACAAACGCTATAGTTTTCTTTGGATTTTTCCTTAGGATATGCATTGAATTAGTGGCACAAGGACAATTCTGGAAAAATAATCTCTAGGGCACAACATCGATATCAAAATTAGAGAGAGGAAAAGATAAAAGTATACAGTGAGTGATGTTACAATCCACCATTTGGGTTGTGAATCTCATTATATTCGTTTGTCTAGAAATAAAATAAAATAAAACAGTACATTTATTTATTAATTTATTTCACCGTCTTGGATATAAAGATTCCTACAGACTGTTTACTTAGGCTAGTTCCTTAATTCTATTTTTGAATACATTTTTGGATATATTAAAATCAAAACAATTATTCGCTACATTGAACTCACGGAAACATTTAAGTAGAGGACTGTTTTGACCGTAGGTGGTCCTGCGTGGAGGGATCGCTAGGAGTTGTCTGCCTCGGAGACGTCTAGATGGAGCGTAGATTCGTGCATTCTGTATCAGCTCTGAACAATCCATGTTGCCGGTCAACATGATCATTTTTTATATGATATCGAGTGCATTAGTAATGCTATTAAGAGCATCGATACTCGCAATCAAAACGACACCGAATTCGCACAATATTTATTAGGCCGCAATAATAAAAAAAGAATGGATTTTATAGATGTAACGTTTGAGGGAAATCGCAGCCATAATGTGATGCACCGTGAAATGTGCCAATAAGGGATAAACCATCATGCTGGATATCGGTTCAATAGTGCAAGATGGGCACCAAGAGACGGGTTTTCGCAAACAGCCAATTTGAATCAAGCCAATCTGTAAGTTGCCCGCTTGATTGGATATCGTTTTTTCTCATATTTTCTACGGACGTCTTTCTGTCTCATAGACACTGTGGTTTGGTTTGCTGCGAAAAAAATTGTCGCCTGTAATCCAGAGGTAGGGGAGATAGGGGTAAGACGGACATGTAAAGGAAAACTTCAACTGTATCTTTGGAAACTCATGTTTTCAAAAAATTAAAAGCAGTTTCTTACAGTTCAATACACTGCTTTTCAAAATAAATGTTTTATAAAAATGTTTTTCCATGTTTTTTACTGAAATTAGAACAAGTCGAAAAGAAGAACATTTTTATCGGTGCGGGTGTAATGGACATGTAGTGGGGGAATATGGACAGGTTCATAATATACGAAGCGTAGAGGTTTATCGCTCGCGAGAGAAATAATTTCACTCCCTCTCAGTGTTTGTGCGTCCAGTAACTGATATAGAACAAAAATTGAGAGCAATATAAAATAGAGTTCAATATTCTTCCCTTCAATTTCTATTATGCATAGGATGTGATTATGGATGTGACTGTCCATTTCAACCCCCCAGTGCAATTATTTCAATAATTGAAATTAACCACTTACGAATGAATTTACTTTTCCGTACATATCTAATATCGCGTTCTCTGTTAACTCACAATCCGTAATATAACCATCAGCGAATTCAATTTTGCAATTAAACCACTCAAAATGCTTAATATCGAAGCTGCAAAAGTTGCATCCTCACGCCGACTCATGTTCGATTTTCGGTTTTTGCAGCATGTAGAAGGGTTTCCCATCAATAGAAATTTGAAATCCATAATGCAACTATACAAACCATCTGTCCATTATACCCCCACTGTCCGTCTTACCCGCGGCTCCCCTACTCTTATTTTCGGCGCACTCGGAATGACGCAAGATGAAGCGGGCTTGAATCGGTTTGGTTAGTTGTTTCAAAGGCGGGAGGAACATGGGATAAGACGAGGAATTTAGGAACGGTGTACGGTTAATCGGATGTAAAAATAATAAAAACATTTATTATACAAACAATAAAACAAAAGCAACCATTCATTGTTGAATGGAGGAATATGAACTAAATGCATTTGAGTTCCATAAATTTGGCTTGGTGGCGCCAAATATAATAACCCATTTTTGGTCAGCTGTTCCAGAAAACTTTGATCATTTTTCATGTCTTAGGGAAGCAACCCTATGATAAGGTATATGCACCAAATGAGAAACACTTATCATTAAATTAATTGAATTTTGTAGCACTATATTGGGCAATAAGTTGGGTTTAAAGCAAGTATATGCGGAAGGTGTTTTTAATTTCAATTACAGAAACAAATAAAATATTAAAATATGTGAATCTTCTACAGTATTAATTTGATAAAAGATCACTGATTTTGAGGTAGGAAAAAAACCATTGAACCTCCTACAGGAAAATTATGTGGTTTATATTTCTACATATATTTTCCTGCAGTTATCTGTAAAATGGAAGGTTTGAAAGAAGATTTTTTTTTTCAGAGTGCCATATCGAGTAACTTCTTTCAAAGAGCCAAATAAATGTTTAGTTCAACTCAAAAATCTGAATAAAAATAGATTAAACAGAAGAAAACAATATTTGAAAGAAACAAAACGAAAATTCCCAAAAAAAATTTGCAAGTCTCTTTTGTACGTGGATTGATAGAAAAAAAATCGAATTCGCCATTGTCTCAACAGAACATTTATTAAAAATTATTTTTGATGAATGAACAAGATATTCTACGGTTTCAACCTACTTCCCACAAAGGACACAACGTGGTACACAACTGCGTTGGCCGAATGAGCTGTACGGAAAAAAACTTCACACGTTTCGCTGCCAGTGATTCGAAATATGTCAAATCCAAGTGTGACTGGCAGTGTAGGCATGGCTTCATAGCATTGATTGATACTTCGTCATTTTTTTGTTGTTGACTATCCTTTAGCGATTGTTGCGCTAGTGCCATCCGCTGTGTGTAGTTTATCACTGTCGGTCTGTCGTTAGGGAGATGACAGGAAAATGGTCTCTTCATATCACGCTTAGGCTCGCACAATAAAATAAATTGCATGCGTGTGTACACATTGGAAGCGTTTCTAACCATACCGGGAGGCTGCCATTCGATGAAAGCGATACGAGTAATTGAATTTGACTTTGGGTTGTTGAATGAAATAGAGCTGGGTTTGAAACATCCTACCGCTGTGATTTATGAGTTATACAGAAAATATGACATTTTGTCCAACAATTTTGTAATCTACTTTAAGAAGCGCAGTTTGTATGATAAATTACAAAATATATTGAAGATTTCGGGTGTTTTTAGATATGGGAAGTTCGGATAAGGTAGTAGTTTGTTTAGTAGCATACCTACTGACTGTTGATACCGTATTAATAGTCACTGTATGTTTGAAGAGTTTCATGATTTTTAGTCATCCTGGACTTCAGTTGAGCTATCGCATGTGAAATTATAAATAAAAATCAATTGACATTTTGAGTGTCATTCTTTCTATTGTTACTTTTCGGCAACAGTCGTTTATCGCTTTTTTCATTAGAGTTTACTATATCGGTTAACGGAGATAGCGGATCGAAGTGTCGATATAGTCCTATATATTATTCATATTTTATTGGTTTTTGCATATTTACTCGAAATTTTGTCTATGTACTACACTTTCCCTAATTGTTTTCCACTTGTTGAATTGCAATTACGCATTTACGACACATCTGCAAATCTCGTGATCGTTGACAGTCTTATTCCTTGTCGAAAAAGAAACGCTCTGCTGAACAACTGAACTGAATGGTATAAGTTTATGGTACGCTCACTGTAAGTGGCCTCAGCGTCAAAACTACGCGTCAAGAGCTCCAGATTACTAAATAACGAGTAAATTTCCTTCCCTGATTGTTTTATCATGCTTTGAGTTTCGCTTTGTTTGTTCCTTCGCATCCGTCGCTGACAAAAGATTGATTAAACACTGTCTGTCTTTGGTGCCGAAGCGAAATCAATGTGTCTCATAAAATAGGAAAAATAGGTGTTCTAGATGACATCTAAATAACACATATGGCATTGACAATGGTAATATCGCAAGATCGCTGTAAAATAATGAATAAATTCAGATTTGGGTTTGACTAATTCATCGCAGCGATTTCATATCATCGTTAACATCGTTCATATATTTGTGTATATTAGGATGCAATTGAAAGTATGGGAAATATTGACCTGTGATTTTCGTACGGAACTTCTTGCAAAGTGTTAATTTCCAAAAAACAATACTAACTGAAAATATATTTAGCTGCCAAAAAATTACCCAAGGGGTGAGTACATAGAATATGGGTCTTCAAAAAAAATGTGTTTGATACCAAATGTCTTATAATTCTTGAATGGCGTTAACGTTCCCTGTGGAGCTATTGCCGTCTCGACGTATGCATCAACTAGCGTCATTTATTAATACTTAGTTGATATTTCTTAAGCCAAATAACACGTCTTGAATGTATTCCGAGGGGCAAGCTCTAGAATACGCGTGACCACGGTGCAAGTCGAAGGAAATTGCTCTGACGAAAAATCCGCCGGCCAGAACGGGAATCGATCCCGAACACCCGGCATGATAATGTGAGACGCTAACCACTCGGCCACGGGTGCACTCATGTCTTATAATTACATGAAACAAAAAAAAATGCGAAAAAAATAAATAAAAACTTAAAATCGGTAAAATAAATAATAATAAATATAAATGGTTCTCAAATAAATATAAATGGATAAATGGTTCTCAAATGGGGATCAACACTAGGGTAGGAGCCTACCTGTTGGTCTCAAATGTTCCTATCTCACGCCTCCACGAAGATCATATGACGACATTTTTAGATCGGGCGTGCGAGCGAGTCAGAGCGCTATATCTCTCCCGGGGAAGGCCTCCCGGGTCATGGAGGCCTTGCCAACCCGCTGTCTCCCGGGCAAAGGAGATACACCCAGAAAATGGAGCTACGTTCACGAAGAATACTCAGAATGCGATCGCCCGAGGAGGGTCCCCGAACTGGAGCTGGTCCTGGAACGGGCGTAAGAGCGAGCGGCCAGCGGCTGGAGGGCGATGTGCAAGAGCGGGCCACCAGCCGGGTTCAACCCGAAGAGCTACCGCCACACGGAAACAGCAGCCATCGACATCACCAACGAAACGCTGCGCCTACGAGGCGTGTTGCGACTGTCAGACGACAGTCGTCCACACTTGTGGGTACTACTAGGCGACGGATCATGTGGACACACGAAATGAACGAATTCGTGATCCGCGCCTATTACATCTGCACTGCTTTGGAGACGGACATGAGCGGTCGCCCTCGAATACTCGCAATGTTCGAGGAAGCGTATCCAGAGTTCGTCGGGAGGCTTGACCAAAACGCGATGAACGCGAGGCGTAGAGCGATTGTACGCAACAATATGCTCTCCCAAACGCAAGTCGACGAGATCAAGCAGCAGGTGCAGAGAGAACTAAGCTCCAGAACAAGCAGAGCAAGCGATGTGTCGAGACGAAGTTCAGTACGGCTGAGCAATTCATTCGCGAGTGGGGCACGCGAATCAGCACCAGTGGAGGCCACAGTACAACAACCCTCTGAGCCGGAAGATCCACAGCCAGATCAACAACTACTACGCGATCTGGTCTTCCATTACGACGAGGCGATCTCACAGTTCCGCGACACGGACCCTTTGTCGCGCCCCAGGATCCCGAAGTTGCAGCATTCCCGCAGGCTGACAAGTGCAGTAAAGCTCATGAACGAGCACGTTCTTCCGCTGCACTTGGTTGATGCTGAGAACATGGAGGAGCTGCAACTGAAAGTTTACTGTGCTGCTGTGGCGACCGCCAAAAGTTTAGGATACCGTATTAGGCAAAGAGGCGGACTGCTCCAACATCTCCGTGAAAGGCGTGAGCCTCCATGGCGAAGGAGATTGGAGCAACGGATCCTAAACAAGCGCGCCGCAATTGGAAGACTGATGGCGTACAAAAGAGGCAGCAGATCGGTGAAATTATGTCGCCAAGTTGCTGTGATCGTGCGGCCTACTGAACTTCGCCAGCTCACCAGCTGACGGAAAAACTCGACACACTGGTACAGCAATTGAGCGTCCTTACAAAACGGCTGAAACGTTACTCTGACTCTGCAAAGCGCCAGGAACAAAATCGGATGTTCAGAGATAACGAGAAAGCGTTCTACGACCACATTAGCGACGAGAAGCCCGACTACCGCGAAGGTTTGCCAGATATTAGCGATGTGACGAACTTCTGGGCTGGTATTTGGGAGACCCCAGTAGAACATCGCGACGGGCAAATGTGGTTAAGACGGGAGGAGGAGAGTTGTGGTGAAATTGGAGAGATGCCAGCTATCATCGTCGGAGAGAACGATGTCCGCGAAGCCTCGCGGTACCTGAGGAACTGGGCAGCACCGGGCCCCGATGGTGTCCAGAACTTTTGGCACAAGAAGCTGACCGTCGCACATCCAAAGATAGCTGAGTGCTTCAACAAGGTGCTACGTGACCCACACAACCTTCCTGAATTCGCCACCCGTGGCGTCACCTTCCTCCTCCCGAAAGACAGCAACACATTGAACCCATCAAAGTACAGACCGATAACGTGCCTATCGAGTCTGTACAAAATACTGAGCAGCATAATTACCGCCAAAGTTTCTGCTCACTGCGATCAGCATCACATCATCGCAGAAGAGCAGAAAGGATGCAGGAAAAATACGCATGGCTGCAAAGACCAGGCCATCATCGACGCAGCCATAGTCGGCCAGGCGGTATATAACCAGCGGAACCTAAGTATGGCCTACATCGATTACAGGAAGGCTTATGACTCCATACCTCACTCGTTTCTCGTCCGGGTATTGGAGCTCTACAAAATTGATCCCGTCGTCGTTAGGTTCCTGCAGCATGCGATGAGGCAGTGGAGTACGTCTCTGCACCTCAGTGATGGGGAAAATGTGTTGCAGTCTAGAACGCAGCAGATAAAGAGGGGGATATTCCAAGGCGACTCTTTCAGCCCGCTTTGGTTTTGTCTGGCACTGAACCCCCTCAGTAGGACGCTCAATAGAAACGGTCATGGCTATAAAATAAGGTATGGCGACGGCGCCCACGAAGAAGTGACCCATACCTTCTACATGGATGATCTCAAGGTCTACGCTGATTCACGTCAGCGTCTAGGTGTAGCTATCCGGGTTGTCGAAGACATAAGCAGGGACATCTGCATGGAGTTCGGCCTCGACAAGTGCCGCTGTGTCCATCTGCTGAAAGGGCTGCTTACCGAATCCGGAGGTTACGAGGTCTATGACGGCGAGTTCATAAGAGACATGGTTCGTGGCGAATCCTATAAATATCTTGGATTCCGACAGCTCACCGGGATTCGCCACTCCGACATCAAGACGGAGCTGCGAGACAAGTTCTTGAGTCGAGTGAACTGTGTCCTGAGGACTTTCCTCAACGCGGGGAACAAGGTACGCGCGATCAACACATTCGCGGTTCCCCTGCTGACCTTCAGTTTTGGTGTAGTCAAATGGAGCAAAACTGACCTAGAGGACCTTGAGAGGAGGATGAGGAAAGCATTCAAAGAGGCCGGAATGCACCATCCTCAATCGGCACAGGAGAGAGTTTCACTGCCACGCAAAGAAGGGGGACTTGGAATAGTCGACATATCTGCACTGTGTGTTGCCCAGGTACGACAACTGCGCGAGTACTTCGCAGAACGCGCCAACCAAAACGCGCTATACCGGGCTGTCTGCGCCGCCGACAGAGGATTCAGCGCTCTGCACTTGGCGCAAGCGGAGTACCAACTCAACTGCAATCTGCAGACAGTGGAGGAGAAGATTGCAGCTTGGAAGCAGAAGGCAGTGCATGGTGCCCACCTCCATCAACTGGACCGGCCACACGTCGACAAGGCCGCATCTAATCTGTGGCTAACGCGTGGTGAACTCTCTTCAGTAGTAGAAGCCGACATGATAGCCATCCAGGACAGGATAATGCCGACGAGAAACTGCAGGCGGTACGTCTGGCATCAAGACGTTGATGACATTTGCCGGATGTGCCATCAACCAGGTGAAAACATAGAGCACATTATGGGAGACTGTCCCGTTTTGGCCAACGCAGCCTACACCGAGCGCCACAACAACGTGGCCCGTATTGTTCATCGACAACTGGCGCTCCAATGTGCTCTACTGGAAGACAACGTACCAAACTACCGGTACCTGCCTGCACCTGTCCTGGAAAATGACCGTTTCAAGCTGTACTGGGATCGCACTGTTCTGACCGACCTCTCGATCCACCACAACCGCCCAGATATAATGGTTTACGACAAGAGCGACCGCAAAGTCACCATCATCGATGTCGCTATTCCACTGAACCAGAATCTGGAGGAGACCCACGGTCGCAAAATCTGCAAGTACCGACCATTGGCCGTGGAGCTCAAGGAACTGTGGGGGCTAAGGGAGGTCCCAAGAATTGTTCCAGTCGTTCTCTCTGGAACTGGAATTGTCCCGAAGACACTTCTGGAAGCGCTAAAGGTGTTGAATATGGAGAAGGAATTGGCCGGCATCCAAAAGTCGGTCATCCTTAGCACCTGCGCGATTGTCCGACAATTTCTCGGTCAGGACTGAAACAGCACGAGCATGCAGATACGTGCATTCCGCAGAGCCTAGTCCCCCTTTGGCATTCAGAAGCCCGGGGGCAGGTGAAAATTCTGGCTAGGTTCGCCTAGTTAAGAAGTGAGATAAGTCTGCCAAAAAAAATTTAAAAAAAAATAAAACATTTATGTCAAAAATCGATTTTTTGACACGTTTTTACGGAATACGAGGCATAACATTTGGTCTGTAGGGAACTGTCCGCAACTGTTCCCAATGAATTTAAAAACTATTTTAACACTAAACATACCACGGCAGGGTCAAATGACCCCTTTTAATTTTTTTAAAAAAAAATTTTTTTTTTTTTTTTGTCTGTATTATAGTGATTTTCAACTCATTTGGCTGGTTCGTCACTTTTTACTTCCATTTTTGGAAGAATGTCGGGAGTGAGAATTGAACTCGTGACCTTTAGCGTGAGAGGCATGGATGTTACCACTACGCCAGATCGCCTCCATTTTTCAAAATTACTATACAAATAAAATTACCTCATCGTCATTTGTCTTTGGTACTTTTCTTAAAGAAATCATCAGTGTATTCTTCAATATATCAAATCTCTTATCTCAATATATCTCCTTATCAAATTGTACGAAATAATATATTTTGAGCTTTATATACAGTTAATAGTAACTATTGCATTAAATAAAAATATTCTACAAAGTAAAAACTGTTACAGCGGGTTGAATGTAACTAATTATTCTGCATTACATAGAATGGAAATTGATATGGCTTTTCATGAAAGTGTTCTAAGAATTTTATATTGTTTGATTTTAGATTTTTTTTTTTTAATTTTAGATTGTCTGATTTAAAATTTTCTAAATTTTACATCATAATTACAGTTATATTATAATTTTTTTGGAAGTATGGATTTTCAAAATTTGAAAATTTGAAATTCAAAAATATGTGTTTCATAAAATTTAATTATGTTAAATATGTTAAAAATATAAAATCATGTTCATTTCAGATGATTTTCCATTTTAGGGCAACACTCATTCGATCCATTTTTTTTCTCGAATAGTGAATCGGCGAACATTGATAGCACTAGACAATTAAACAATGAACAATAATTTCATTCTAGATTCTAGTATCGGTCAACAATATATAGCAAACAAGTGTACCATAAATGACAAACGGTACTAATTGACTTCAGACAGTTTCGTGAAATAAAAATATATGTATTTCTTCTGGTTTAGACTGATGTATATGGTATATTCATTGCAAAATTTAGCCAAAGAAAAACTCGTAGTAAAAGAATCATTTTGATTATTATTCATATCAAGGATAACTTACCATATAAGAGGATGAGTTTATGTTATACATGACAATCTCCTGGTCGGTAATTGATCAAAATACCTATTCTTATTTCCCTATATATTTACTCTGCTCTGTGTACTTACCAACTCGTACCGTCAATAAGGAACAATTGACACATTCCATTCCAATTGACCTAAAATTTAGGCACCAAAAAGCCAAATTTCAGAGTGCCAAAAATCATTGGTCCATAGAAGAGGAAGTGAGATCTCAGAGGAAAGTGAGAAGAATTCATGGAAAGGATCTACATAAAAATAGTATATAATTTTATATAATATAATTTTTCCAAATGTGGAAAAATCATATTGAATACATAGTCTTTCCCAACTCATTCTTATTTTTTCAAAGATGCCGGACACATCCATTTTGCATAATTTCTCCCTCAAAAACAAATTTTATTATAAAAATAGAATTAGACTATCAATTTATGGTGAGATTATATATATATAAATATATAAATATATAAATATATAAATATATAAATATATATATATATATATATATATATATATATATATATATATATATATATATATATATATATATATATATATATATATATATATATATATATATATCTATATATATATATATATATATATATATATATATATATATATATATCTATATATATATATATATATATATATATATATATATATATATATATATATATATATATATATATATATATATATATATATATATATATATATATATATATATATATATATGTTTTTTCGTAAAATTCACGAAAAAAATCAACGTTTACTTACGGTGTTCGCCTTTACCACCCTTCCTCTATTTGTATTTCGTTCTCGAGACAGTCCCAATAGTAAAGCGAACCAGATAGTTTTAATCATCCCAAAACATTATCCCTACAAACATGCACACGTTTTTTGACGAGCGCTGTCAGCACTGGCACTTATCAAAGATTCAGCTTGGATCTCATTTTACTCCATTGCTTAGCAGCGAACTCCGTGATTGTACCCTCGAGATCGTGCCAATGACTATTTTATGATACTGCTGATTCACATTGGGATGAGACCATCATTGTTGTTGTATCAAGTCTTACGGCAAACGACAACCAAGCCCTTTTACGTTTGGGGTGCCACTCTGTCACGTAGTATGTATTCATTGTAAGCTCATAAAAACAGAAGCAAGACATCATGGATGCTTGCCTACACGTACTCCGGATATTGTTTCGGTAGTTATATCGTAAGTTTTCCCTTTCTATCTCTTAAACCTGAAACATTACATCTTTGAATCACAACCAGCATGCATCAAACACGTTTTCATCTTGACGTTAACTGTTTCTGTAGTTGCTGTTACAATCGGGGGAGGATTTTGAATAGATTACCAGTATCATTTGAGTTCACGAAAAACTTTGATCATTCATGATAAAAATCTGGACTCATTTCTTGGAAATACCTGGTACTCACTTTTTCTCGGAAACATCATTATGATGAACATAGCAGAGAGTCAATATGCAGTAACGAAGAAAGGTCTCCCATCAAAAGAGACTTTGCGTTTGATGTCCTCGTTTTTTTTTTATTAATTCGTTTATTTTTACAGGCTCAGTTACTAAAGTTTAAAGGAGCCGAATTCTTAAATATATTTTTAAAACTATATATATATATAAACAATTTTCTTACATCTATGGTTAGTAAGGTGGAAAACCGATTACTCGCGGTGTACTCGAGTTTAGAAGGGTGACATATTTTTAGGAGAAGGATGGGATATAAGGAAATTGTAACAATGTTGATGAGCACTCAATTCTTAAATCTATTCGTATATCTATAGTTTATTTACATTTCAACTTATTCTACTATTTATAGCAAGGGGACGAATTACCCGCAAAGGAAGGAAAGGAGGGTATAAGGATGTAGGGACAATCACACACGAAGATCGATAGCTTTAAGGAAAACATATATATGGGACATGTAATCAAGGTCTAACCGAGCCAACACATCTCTCACCGGCACATTGGGCTGTCTTCCTCGGGCCCGAAGGGAGTTTTTTAAATTCGATCTGGCGACCAGATACACCTCGCACGACCAAACAACGTGCTCGATGTCGTGATAACCTTGGCCACAAACGCAGAGATTGCTGCTGGCAAGATTGAAACGGAAGAGTAGTGCATCTAACGAACAGTGATTGGCCATGAGTCGGGAGAAGGTGCGAATAAAGTCCCGACTCAAGTCCAGACTTTTGAACCACGGTTTGAGGCTAACCTTTGGGATAATCGAGTGAAACCACCGGCCCAATTCATCTTTATTCCACTTGCGTTGCCAGTTAGCGATGGTATGTTTGCGAACTAAAGAATAAAATTCATTGAAAGCGATTTGGCGCTGATATATATCGCCTTCAATTGCACCTACCTTTGCCAATGAGTCAGCCCTCTCATTACCCGGAATGGAGCAATGTGAAGGGACCCAGACAAAGGTAATGACATAACAGCGTCTGGATAAAGCACTCAAAATTTCTCGTATTCTCTCAAGGAAGTACGGCGAGTGCTTTTCCGGCCTCACTGAACGGATAGCTTCGACAGAGCTAAGACTATCCGTTACAATGTAATAGTGTTCAACAGGTCGTGAGGCGACGCTGTCCAGCGCCCAGTATATCGCTGCCAATTCAGCAATATATACCGAGCAAGGATTCTGAAGACTGTGTGAGGTGCTAAAAATACGTTGAACACTCCAAATCCTGTGGACTCATTCATAGAGGACCCATCAGTAAAGTATATATTATCACAATTGATACGCCCATACTTTGCATTGAAGATTGTAGGAACGAACCCCAATCTAAGATAATCTGGATTTTTATGGATTTTCTCCTTCATGAACAGATCGAAATGTACAGAGGAATTGATGTAGTCAGGAAAACAAACACGGTTGGGAATATACGAAGAAGGAACAACCTGCATAGAGGTGAATTCATGATATGAACTCATGAATCCAGAATGAAAATTTAGCTCGATCAATTGCTCAAAATTTCCGATCACCAATGGATTCATAACCTTACACCGGATGAGGAACCGAAGAAATAATAAATTGAAGCGATCTTTTAGTGGGAGTACGCCTGCCAAAACCTCGAGACTCATGGTATGCGTTGAGGGCATACATCCCAACGCAATACGGAGACAAAGATACTGAATTCGCTCGAGTTTTATGAGGTGTGTTTTGGCAGCTGATTGAAAACAGAAACTGCCATACTCCATCACTGAGAGGATAGTTGTTCGATACAACATTATAAGATCTTCGGGATGGGCTCCCCACCAGGTGCCGGTAATTGTACGGAGAAAGTTTATTCTTTGTTGACATTTTTTACTCAGATACCTAATATGGGCCCCCCAAGTACATTTGGAGTCGAACCAGACCCCAAGATACTTGAATGACATAGCATGAGTGATCGGTTTACCCAAAAGTTGAAGCTTTGGTTTTGCTGGTCTATGCTTCCTAGAAAAAACCACCATCTGTGTTTTCTCCGTGGAGAATTCGATCCCTAGCCCAATGGCCCAGGTTGAAAAATTGTTCAAAGTATCTTGTAAGGGTCCTTGCAGGTCGGATTCGTTTGATCCTACGACAGACACCACTCCATCATCTGCAAGTTGTCTTAGGCTGCAATTTTGTGTAAGGCAATTGTCGATGTCGCTTACATAGAAGTTGTACAAAAGGGGGCTTAAACATGAGCCCTGGGGGAGGCCCATGTAAGAGACCCGACTTACTGCCGAATCTCCGTGAGAAAAGTTCAAATGTTTCTCACAAAGCAAGTTATATAACATATTATTCAATAGAGGCGGCAGACCCCGAGAGTGTAATTTGTCTGACAAAACCTCTATTGAAACAGAATCAAAGGCCCCCTTTATGTCCAAGAATACTGAAGCCATTTGTTTTTTTTCGGCGTAAGCCATTTGAATTTCTGAAGAAAGCAACGCAAGACAATCATTCGTCCCCTTGGCCCTGCGGAACCCATATTGTGTATCTGAGAGTAGGCCATTCGTTTCAACCCATCGATCAAGGCGAAACAAGATCATTTTCTCCAACAATTTCCGTATACAAGACAGCATTGCTATTGGGCGGTACGAATTGAAGTCGGACGCGGGTTTTCCGGGTTTTTGAATAGCTATAACTCGTACTTGTCTCCAATCATCTGGAACAATATTATGCTCCAGAAACCAATTGAATAAGTTCAACAAGCGATGTTTCGCCACATCAGGGAGATTTTTCAGCAAGTTGAACTTAATTCTATCCGATCCCGGAGCAGAATTGTTACATGAAAGGAGAGCAAGAGAGAATTCTACCATCGAAAACTCGGAATCAAGATCGCACCTATCTTGTGGTATATCTCGAACAATTTTTTGCACAGGAGCGGAATCAGGACAAACCTTCCGTGCAAAATTCAAAATCCATCGATGTGAATATTCTTCGCTTTCATTCGTTGAAGAGCGATTTCTCATGTTTCGAGCCACTTTCCATATTTTTTTCATTGACGTTTCTCGTGACAAACCTCCCACGAAATTTCGCCAATAAGCACGTTTTTTCCCTTTGATCAAGTTTTTAAATTGATTTTCAAGGTCCAAATACGTCTGAAAATTTTCAGGGGTTCCACGTTTCCGAAAAGCTTTAAATGCATTCGATTTTTCTACATAAAGCTTGGAACATATGCTATCCCGCCATAGATTGGGAGGCCTTCGACGAATAGTGGAACCTGGGATGGGTTTCGTTTGAGCGCGAACCGCGCTGTTATAGATCAAACGAGAAAGGAAGTTATACTCCTCCAATGGAGGTAAACCATCTCTGGAATTGATGGCTAGAGCAATCGCGTCCGTATATTTTTTCCAGTCAATGTGTCTTGTGAGGTCATATGCCATGTTTATAGATTCAGAAAAATTCGACCCAATGGTGATGGAAATTTTGATTGTCAAGTGATCACTACCGTTGGGGTCCTGGATTACATTCCACTTGCAATCTAACGATAGTGAATTCGAGCAAAGCGAGAGGTCAAGAGCACTTGGGTTAGCAGGAGGTTTAGGTACACGTGTTGTTTCCCCAGTGTTCAAAAGTGTTATATTGAAGCTGTTACAAAGATCATATATCAACAGTGAACGATTGTCGTCGTACTGTTCCCCCAGGCAGTTCCGTGAGAGTTGAAGTCTCCCAAGATCAATCGTGGCTCAGGAAGGAGTGAGCACATGTCATCAAGTTGTTTGCGGCTAACCGCAGCTCTCGGAGGCCAATACAAGCTGACTATACAGAGGTCTTTGCCTCTGATGTTTGCATGACAAGCAACAGCTTCGATCCCTCCAATAGGTGGAAGGTCAATTCGAAAAAATGAGTGGCACTTATTGATCCCCAATAGTACCCCTCCGTATCTGTCATCGCGGTCCAAGCGTATAATATTAAAATCGTGGAAAGAGATATCATCTCGCGAAGAAAGCCAAGTTTCGGACAGAGCAAAAACATCACAATTGAAGTTATGAATTAAAAATTTGAATGTATCCAATTTAGGGATAAGACTACGACAATTCCACTGTAAAACAGTGATATCTCCGACCTCTCTATTTAAATTAGACATCAAGAGAGATAATCATTGCAAGCAGGGGCCATGTTTGCATCAATTGTTGCAAAATTGTCTTTAATACTGGAAGCATTGAGATGACAATGGTTCTGATGGAGTCGGAAACATTAAAACACTTGAAGATTTGATCCAAAAGGTCAGACAACTTTATAAATCCCGATTGGGAAGTTGAGTTGGACGGAAAAATAGGGACAGTTGGGGTTTTTGATGTCCCCTCGAGTGCTGGGTCGTTCGAAGGTAAACTATTCCCACGGAAGCCAGGAGGAACCTGATTTTGCTTGTCCGCTGCACTCGATTTTTTAGGCAAGCTAACTGGGGGTATCACCGGGGGGATTTGTTCTTGAACTTTGGGAGTGGTCACATTTTTGCGCCGGGGATTCCCTTTGAAAATAAACGGTGTGCCCCCGTTAGCTGTGTCCGCTTCCATTTCATCAACTGGCAACGTGGAAAAGATATTGTGTGTTGAGATTGGTTGTTGTTGTTGTTGGGCCAGTGGAGAAGCGCCCTTTAAAATTTCCGCAAAAGTGCGCTTCGAGCGTTCCTTTAAAGAGCGCTTCTGTTTCTTCCAGCGACTCTTGTAAGTTTCACAAGCTGAGAGCGCGTGTGGGGATCCTCCGCAATATGGACACTTATACTCAGTCGCACTGCAGGATTTCCCCTCATGTTGCTCTCCGCAAGTGGCACAGCGCTCCTTGTTGGCACAATAATCTGAAGTGTGACCAACTGACTTGCATTTGTTGCAAGTCATGGGCTTTGGCACGAAGAGTCGCACAGGTAGTCTCAATGTGTCCACCATAACGTAGTCAGGGAGGGCGCACCAGCAAAGGTGACTCGAAACGAGTCTGACGGCGTAAATTTAGTTTGGTCCCCATCATGGGAGAGTTTCCCGAGTTGGCGACAGTCCAAGATCTTTACTTCCATTGAGGGAAGCTTCTTGAACTTGCCTTTTCCTTCTTTTTTTATTTGTTCGCTCGTCAGACCCGTTTCAGTTATCACCCCCTCAATTTCTACGTTATGGGAGGGTATAAATGTTCTATATTCGAGAGTGAAGTGTTGGTCAGCAACAATCTCGTTTGCGTGTTTCCGTTCATTCACGACAACCCGCAATTTGTTCGGTCTAACCCTGCGAATTTCAGATACAGAAGAGTATCTGGCCAGATCTTTCATGATCTGAATCACGTTAAGGCTTTTTCCTTTTGGTTTTGGCCGGAGGAAAACAACCCACGGGCCAGTTCCAGGTGCATCTTCTGGATAAACTCTGACACGTGGAGCGGAAACAACAGAGGGAGAAGACGAGGACGAGGACGAGGATTGGGTTGGATCGGAAACATTAGAAGGGGGAAGCGAAATCGATGATGGGAGAGGGGGAGTGGAAGTAACAGTGGGTTCAGAAGGGAGGCTTGCTATTTTCTTAGAGGGGGGCTTGGAAGGATGAGCAGATTCGTCCCCAGAAGAATTATCTTCTTTTTGAGGGACTCGTTTATGTTTTTTCCCAGATCTTAAATGGGATTCATTATCGGAGATCTCCATCTCTGGAGATCCTCCACTATCCTCCATTTTACAAAAATTTCTGTCTTATTTCTAATATATTATTGATTTTAACAATAATCTCGAGAAAAAAAAATAACAAAACAAAAATTAATTATGATAATAATATTAAACAATGAACAAATGAGTTGAATAATAATATTAATATTAAATATGTGTACCTTAATATAAAAGTTGTTCCGATACTGCGCTCTACTGCCCTAACCAGGGAGAGACAGAAGCTACACGCTATGGATCATCACAATAGCGCAAGAATAGCTCACACGGTCACGTGATGATAATTCCCGTTAACGACAGCCACACGATGGCGATCCCGTTATGCCAATGTTCAACAGCCGCCAAGGGCTGCAAGCTGCAAGAGCGCTGCTTCCTTTGTTCCACCTCACAAAAGGTCAATTCGAAAGCGGACAGCAATGACCTTCACTCGTACACTATACCAATCGCACAATAGTAAAAGTGGCAACGCACAATAACGACACTGAACTTTACTCGTCAAGAGTTGGATAGCGAATGATTTGATGTCCTCGTGAAGTCGTTCTTTACACACTCTCAACTCGATGCTTTCAGTGTAAGTAATCCTGATACAGTCGAAGTTGCCTCATCATTTCTTGTTTAATTGGCTGATTTATCTCGCTGGAGCTCACGTTCCACAGTTCAAAAATAAGCTCCAAGCTCAATTTAAGTATTTCATGTTCACGAAGCGTCATACATTACATCAGCAATCTGAAACCGTATTTTTATGACTCCAAGTACTGCAGATTTTTTTTATTACTCCGTCTGTTTTGATGGTGGAATTAATTACATGTCAAAGGTAAGTTTAAAGTTGAACGTGAACACAGTAATATTTTAGTACATTAATTTATCAAGAGACTTTGGGAATTCCTTCAATTTAGTTTGTTGCAAAAAAAAGTTGATTGAAAAACTGATTCCAATTCGAAATAGAGTACTTAATTTTCATCTTTTCCAACTACTCCTACCCCAGAGGCCCCTTGACCATTTGCGCGACTTTGCAGATTTATTCGCGAAGACTTATATCAAAATTATTTCCAGCAGAAAATGTTCCACCAGAATCGTCCGTGATGAGTAATGAGCGAGCCCAACTTTTTTCTTCGCCGCCACTTGGCTCCAACTTTGGTTTCCCCCTTCTCATGCGTTCATGCCGCACCTTAGAGTACTACAATCAACGTCGCCACCACTTGATGTGCGCAAATGAAAAATGGTTCGTGTCAAGCACCAAAATTTATTTTCAAGCGGTTTCCACATAAAAAGCTCTAGCTAAATGCAGCATCACGTACAGGAGACGTTTAATTAGCGCATGCAAATCGCACTTAATATACAGCCATTCCATGCCAAACCGATGTAATAGTTCTCGGATTTTTGTTAGGGAGACCATTTCCATTTTAGGGTGGTCCGAAACATTACTTTTTCCACTTTTCTCCAAAAACTCCTTTTTCAAAAAATTATAACTTTCGAACTACTTGGGCGATTCAGATGCTGAACATATCTTTAATTTGATTTGAACATATCGAACATTTGAGAACCACTACATTGGTTTGGCATGGAATGGTTGTATATATAGCTCAGGGTGCAATGGATGGATGGATTTTGTTTATTGGCCCAAAAAAATGACATGTGCCAAATTTTAGCTCAATCGGGCATGATTCAGGGGAGCCTCAAAGCACTCAAAGTTTTGGTTTTCCTAGAAGGTCGATTATCGGGCAATTTTTTGTTTCGAGATCTCGACGTTTTATGCAATTTGACTGCATTTCGCATCAAAAATTCTGAAAACCTCGATTCCATGTACTCCTCCCTTGGGAGATTTTCGAGGGCCAAAAAATCAAAACTTTGAGCGTTTTGAGGCACTCATATACCATGTCATTTTTTGGGCCAATAAACAAAATATGCGTGGTCTGTTCTCTAAATTATATGATATACTTTTTCCATACATTCGTTGCCACTCAGGCTAAATCCTCGAAAGTCGATTTAACACTTTGAACGCCCCGTCACCCAGATCTGGGTGACACTTTTCTCGTTCAATTTGAATAGGATGTTCAAACAGAATAGGCACTTAAATGTCAGTATGGGATATGTAGAATAATAAAAAAAATCAAAAACATAAAAATATAGTTTTTATACTATACCTTTAATCGGTTTTTTTAGCATGACCTAGTATGTATGCATGTTTATTTGTAGAGTAGTGCCAAATCGCTCGCTTTCAGATTTACTATTACGCCGTCCGGTGAACATTTTGAGGATGAAAAATAACACATGTGCGTCTTTTTGGACTATTTGGAATAAAAGAGGCTTATCCGAATTGCGCAATTATTATTCTCATTCTCAGAAAAAAAAACTTGCAACTTGCTTCTTCTTTCAGCTTTTTATCTACCAAGCGCAAAGATCAATGAAACGAATCACGTGAAAAGTCGGAGTTGCCAAACATGATATAGTTTATGACGATTATTTCCAAGAAAAGTGACATATGTTCTTGGTATGATATACTCACAGAACAGAATATTCCATATTTTCGAATGAAATTTTAGTTATTCATCGTCTTCGAATATAGTATATAGGAGCAAGTATGTTCTGTGTAATTTCATTTTCTATAATCATTGGCAGCACTGTAAAATTGGCTGAAACATTATTTTTCAAAGCATTCGGTTTATTTCATTCGGATTCAACAGAAAAGTAGTGCTGAATCGAACCCGAATCCATTATGATCGTTGCGTGCTTATTCCTCTAGCACACCGACAGTTGAATTTGGGCCCCGCAAGAAACTCGACCGAATCGCTCTGGGCGACGAAAGTGTTAAGGCTAAGGTAATGATTTTTTTTTCGAGATAACACCAGATCTTGACGTTTTGTGCATTTTCAAGTCATTTGGTATCGGATTTTTTTTCGATTTTCTTAATTCATGTGTGTGATATTGGAGACCCGTGAACAGAGGTCTTCTAGTGTTTAATTGGTTCTGCGGCAATGGTTGCACATCTTCGAATGGAAAATCTATCACCTCACACAACCTCTCATGTTGTTCTTTAATAAAGAGACCCAGTGTTCAACTTGTTTTTCCTACTGGTATTTGGAAAACGGTAATTAAAATCTTGGGAAGTAGACGTTGAGACAAACCATGGTCGGGTGGAAGTTTCCGCCTTTCACAGGCAAACCGAAATGTGCACGAAAAGCAGTCACTGTGAAACTCATGTCACATTACTATGGAAATGTCGTGAAACTCTTAGTTTACTTTCACCGCTCACATTAGTGTGTGCGTTTCAACAAATTTTCTGTCGTAAGGAAAGACACACTTTCGGTAAATGTGAACGACGACAGTCGGAAAACCTCCCAAACACACCGCACGGAAACCAGAGAAAGTAATCATTGTTTCTTGTTTTCCCCGTGAAAACTTATCTGAATTTAGTTTCGTCGGAAGTTACGCTCCAGTCGGTTGATATTTCCCACGACATGCAAATAAAAACAAAATACAATATTTCCGCCTCTATATAGCTCATTTTTTTAAGAAAATAAAAACAGCCAACTTTTATGTTTCTTACATTGCAATAGTTATTATTTGCATTTATGTCCTCGTGAAAGTGTTACTTTTGTTCTTCGAATGGCGAATGGCGAAAGTTAGTTTTTTTGAGCTCGTAAAAATGGTTCATGATAACCGGAAGGCGGTCACAAGAGCATGATAGTGCACTAAATGTGAAAATTCAAATAAAACCAAACTAAACTTTCAAACATTATCTAATCTTCTATATTAAATAATAACAAAATACTATCTTTGAGTTTATATTTATGAGTTGCAACCAATCATGTTTCTCAAATCATCAAATCGTATTATAAACCTTCTCATGGATTATCAGAACTGAATCTAGAAACTCTCACAAGAGGATCGACAATAAAGTAATGAGACTGTATTCGCGATTTTGACGTAGGACTACGTCTTACATTAAGGGTGACAAATCAGAAAACAGGTCACGTTTTTATGAAATAAAGTTAACGTTAATAGCTATTTTTGCTGCGATCGGATTTTAACGATTTGCATATCAATGGAATCGAACAATTTCTAAGATTTGTTTTATATGCTATACATTACAATCCCATAGTCTGTATATAGTTTAAATTGATGAAAATTGCAAGCATTCCCATTTTCCCATACATTTGTTCTGTCCATTTGTGTGCATTCCCGAACAGAGCTATCAATAACGGGCAACTTATACAGCCGCTAGAATAGAAACAACGAATGGGAATAGATAAAAGAGAATATTTGCGAAGTAAACTCCACCCTTGCATAGAACAAGTATTGCATCTCCTCTGAGGAAAATTCGCAGAATCTGAAAACAACAAAGGTCGCTTATTCTACTCGTTTTGTGTTTTATGTTTTCCCGAGCTATGAACGCTAGCGAATATTTCACTTGAAGTGTATCTGGCATTGCAATTAACACAGTTGAATAACAAGTTAACTAAATTGCGCGAAATTTAGAACATGTTCATTTCCTGTACATGTGAATAGCACACCTTCGATAATTTTAGAATGACAAAACCATGGAAGCCATTAAACCTTTTCAGGGTCCCCGATTTTTTTTAATAAAGAGTTATTTATGAAATTTCGACGTATTCGCAAATAATATCCGAAATGATAAACCAACAAATTTAAAAAAAATAAAATTGCATAGTCCTACGTCCTAAGCGGTCGTGTCTCGGATACAAGCCCTCGATTTTTTTTAATTGATTTGATTGGATCTTCTTCTCAACAAGTCCAACGTCAACAGCTTTCTCGAAAACTGTGTGAGCGATATTACAAGTTGTACTGAACCGATTTATTTCAGATTTGATCTATCGCATGAACCCTAAAAAAATCTACTTTTGATTATTTGAAAATATTGGAATCGTCTTAAAAACGTACTAAAAATTGTTCGTTTGTTTTTTCAAACATGTCGCCATTCTGTTCACAATTTTGCTTACTTTTCAGAGGTCTGAACCATGGCAGCATTACTAATTAGGAATTTTTGTTTGAGATAACCAGAAGACTGAAATCTGATACGCCATGGCACGTCATGGCCCTTCGCTTTACCAGCTTGTAACTTTTTTGGTTTTGAATATTTTTTGTTCAATTAATTTTGTTGTGTTTTGAAAAGATTAATAACAAATAATCATTGTTGTTGAAAGTTCGAAAATACTAACTACAATTATCTACAGCGTGAAATTTATGTTGAAATTATTGAGCAGACACAGCGCATTTTTGATACGAGCATAAATTTACATAACCGAGTGCTGAAAAATTTCGACAATTTCATTAAATCTCTATATAAACAAAATATTTCAGCGGGAAATTGTATCATTGCTCCATCGAGTGAGTATGGTGTTTGGTATTGCTAAGACTGCTCATTAGCAGATAATGTTCCGTCCGGGGAATGTTCGCATAGCTAATGCCAATGATGGTAACAATGATAGCAACTATGACGATGAATGACGTGCCGAACCGGCTCTCAACAGGGCATGCTGTTATATCCAATTTTGTCTCGCTTTGGGGAAAAGTAAGCACATCATTAACATGAACTGGAATGCAGGCGTCTCGATTGGAACGACAGCATGCATGCACATGAGTTTTGGACAAAGCGGGAGCATACCTAGTCGGGGGAAAATTTCAACGTGCGATAGCTTATATTAGAGATTCAATTAATTTTACCATTATAAAAATGAACGTTATCAGTTTTTGGCATGAGTTGCACAGCTCTTCGATCTTCTAAGTGAACACGAACGACAGAAGATTTCAACTATCATAATATTTTAATTAGTTCACAATTTAATTCTATTTCAATAAAATCTCAATTCAAGATAGATTGCAATTTTTTCATTTTTCTCAAGCATTAACTTAACATCCAACTTCTTCAGCAGCTCGAATCGGAGAAAAAATTGTGCTATTTAAGATAGCTAAATCATTGCGATATGGATTCCTGTTCCGCAAACAGTAACATTTTGTCCTGCGGATTTGATGCCAATTTGATGCGATAATATGAATGTTGAACTTTTATGAATAGCAGCGGTAACGAATTACCGGATACACCCCTTGAATATTGAGTTGATATATCATAGCTTCAAGCAAATGACCAATGATAAATAATCCTTTGATATTGTCAAGTGCAGAGCGAATTTAGCTAAAATAACAAAGCATTTTCAGCCCGCAGGATGCAAAATCAGAGTGGATGAGCCTTAATTTCGTATCTTTATCGATTCAAGCATAATTAATAGATTTCCACGGTAATGATGACACTCCCGACTGATAGTTTGAATATTCTCCACACCCGAAATGGATGGTGCACTTTTGAATCTATTCTGGATGATAGGCGAACTGAACACAGTATAACCTCATTTGCTCTGGGCGTCCGTTGGTGATCGTCGTGGGGGCTACACAATTCAATCAGTTGAATAATCATAAATATCGTACACTAATCCAAATACTGCTCATATCATTGCAGGTTGGAACGATTCATTGTGGGAATTAACGGAACTGTACGATGTGTAGCTCATGTGAAAAAAATGAAAAAATCCTGCTGTCGCAATTACTGCAGTATAACGTGAGTTATTAAGAATTTGTTTTCAAATCATTCGTCATCAACATGGCCAAATGTTTTTATATTTTCACCATCATAAAAAATAAAGTAATTGAGAATTATTATCGGATACATAGATCCAATTTGGGAAGAAAAAAAAAGCTTTAGTAGTAGCTTTAACGTATTTTTTTTTTCAAATTTCATTTGTAATAAGCATTTATTGAACATTCATGTTTAGATATTGGTGAATCTTCCGGACTTTTTTGAAGGACCGTTCCGATCTCATGAAGATATCAGAAATTGACTTCATAACTGGATAGCTTTCAAGTTCATATATCAAGAGACAATGTAACATTCCAAATAACCAGCTAAATATTCCAATACTTTTCCCGATTGCAGTATTTGCCTTATAAACGAGAGCAATCCATTTCAATTAATTTATTATTATCACTTGTACGCACTCGTCAGTGTTACCAAAACTACAGATTGTTATGTTTTTCTACAGATGATTTAGACTTCCTAAAATCAAGAATCACATTATATTTTCTTAAGTTTCTTCAACAACTCACCGATTTTTTTTAATTAGGTTCAAATATTATTCCTTATTCGCCACACCACAGCAACCTTATTTGTCCGTCATCTGATGAATCACACCTCATCTGTTTCATTCATTATAGGTCACAAATGAGTTTAATTGGTTATTCGAAATAAGTAAAATTAATAAATAAAGGAATAAATTTGCCATTCCAAATATATCTGTCATAATTTAAAACTTCGTCGTGAGGACAGCAAAAATACATAAAGGTAAATTATGTTGAAACATTTTCTAACATGTTTAGGGTATACGGAAAACCAAGGTTGAACCACCGGTTTAGGTTTAACTTTGGCACAGGTTTGACTTTTTTAAACGGTTTTATTTAGCTGTTTTCAAGTTTGTATGTTTATAACGTGTTTGTCTGTAGCGTTGTACAACATTGATACAAATTTTACCCCCTTCCTATTGACTGATAGATCGGAAATTTAAAACACACCTTTATCTCTGCCTCGTCTGCTCTCGTCCTGGCCGCGTCATTTTTTTTTTTTTTTTTTTTTTTTTGACGTAGGATTACGTCTTTCGGGAACACATCGGGGTACAAATTGAAAAACGAAAATCGATCGCATCATGAAAATGTCCGATTGCTCTGTCATTTCATGATGGATCGATGAGATACTCGCGTCAATCGATTATGGCACTCCATAAAAAAATAATTGAATAAAATAATATATGTCATGAAACTAACTACCGATCAATTGAAAAATTTAAGCCCCTATCCAAACCAAAATACCTTGTTCTGATAGGTCGAAAATTGACGACACAAGCGGCGGCTCATGTACTTACAACTATTGCTCAGTTATTTACTGATGGGTATACGAGATTTTTGCATCAATCGATCTTAGCACTCCATTACAATTTATTCATATTGAATAAAATAATATATTATATGAAACTAACCATCAAACAATCGAAAAACCTCCAAACGGAAATTCCTTGTTCTGATTGGTCGAAATTGAAGATACAAGCTTCCTCTTGTATTCACAGTTATTGCTCAGTCACATTCTGATAGTTTTACGAAACTTTTGCATCAATTATTTTGGACACTCCATAATTATTCATTGCAGTGAAAATGAGTGAAATTATATAAACTACAGACTTCAAAACCAAGTTACGGAGAAATCGGCATTGCAACTACATGAAAGTAAGGGGAGCTTTTGTTCCCACCGACATGTGTTCCCTACACCCAAACTAGCGTTGCTAGAAAGTATATATATATATATATATATATTTATTTATCTTTTTTGGGATTGCACCCAAAAACAAATTATGTCAACGGGGATCGAACCAAGGCCGGCTGGAATGCAAGACTGTTTTACACGACCACGCTATCCACGCAGCTAAGAATGCTGTTACGCAGAAGTGTGATAATATATACATCTCATTGAAAATTGAAGTTGGAAAGTGTTTTCTAATTTTACTCTTAGAAAAAACTTTCCAGCATAAAGGAGATCTATATCCATCTCGATCTGGGCCGTGTACATATGTGGCAAAGTAATCCGTGCTTATTTGAAACGTGTCTCTTGTTTCGCTCGTTCGTGTTAATCTTATATTGCCGTACCATATATACAAATGTTTACCAGTATTTGAGAGTCATGACATTTTGTGTTATTTTTGCATTCATTTAATGTAATAAATCGGGATGACAAAACATGAGCTAAGTTTTTAAGCTAACTCAGTTTTGGGTGTAACACAAATTTCAAAACCGAGGAAAAGAAGGAAGAGATCGGCATTGCAAATATATTCAGGTCTTGGACATTTTATATTGCAAGTAAGGTGAATGATACAATTAATTCTGACAAATAATATTTAAATTTGGAACATCAATGTTGGTTGCTTAAAAATATCATATCAATGACTGATCATGAATTGTGAAATATTTAGTACAAGAGTATGTTTAAATTTTATATATTGTAGCGGTTGGGTTAAAATGACTTAGAATATGAAACGATTTATTTCAATTTTCATAAATAAAAACCAATCTGTGCTCCTGCTCGAGAACGGATCGTCCGATTTAAGGGGGGACCCCTCTCTGGAAGGTCGAAAAATAATGAACTTTCGTTATTTTTTTATTCAAATGTTAGGAATAAAGTGAAGTATACCGGTATATTGGTTAAAGGTATATTTGAAGATCTATTTTCCAATTTTTGAGTGCATGAATAGTGATTATCACGCTATTGACAGCTGGATGGGTAGGTCCTGTCTGAAAATTGGTACCTTGCTGGTGGCACCGGTTCTGAAACAACGGGATGTCGCAGAACGAATCCCAATGAATATTTTGAAACTTTAGGACAATACCTAAAGTGATACATAGGATTTTTTTTAAATTCGAAAAATTGCCAAAATGTCCGCCTTTTTTGTTAAAAATGAGTTATTTTTCATTAAAAACCGCTGTTTAGAAGTCAATTTAAAATCGAAAAAATGAGATATTGAAAAACGGCTATGTAACGCTTTAGATCATTTATTTTAACATGCTGATAAAAAAATTCAGCTGAATCGGTCGAGTAGATCCTGAGATACCACCAGTGGAAAAGCATGGTTTCGAGAAAAGCGCGTTTAAAAATTCGTACAGCAATATATATCCCTTGAGGTGACTCCATACATTTGACTGTAACTTTCCAATGAAATCAAATAACGAAAAATTCTTTTGAGACAACATTTCTCAGAGTATAAGCTTCCCAAAAATGCAAAAAAAATAGATTTTTTCGATTTTCCCGACCGGGGTCCCCCTTCAAGGTGTCTGTTTTGTTGTATTCATTTTCACCCAAGTTCATGCGGCGTGAAAGGTTGGAAAAGTGAAGGAATATTCAAAAAAACGATTTCCCATACGCATATCGTATTAAGTGCTCTTAGTTCAATTGAAATGACAAAAATTATAGAAGAATATTACCTTTTCCATTTCAAATATGTTTTACATTTTTTCAGGTGAGAAAAATTGATAATTGAGGGGCTCAGAATGGAAGGGATGTAAGTGACTTGATCGATTTTCTCTACATCAATTTTTTCTTTCGTGAATTACTCAGCTGCAAAAACGTTCCAATTTTATGTTTCTATAGAAATCGATAATTGAGTCCCTGACCAATCGTCCACATTGTCAAATAAGCTGGGAATGCGTTTACAACTAAGTTATGACCAAAATAGAAAATCGATTATGTCTCTTACATCCCTTTCATTCTGAGAGCCTCAATTGTAGTCGATAATGATAATTATCTTATATTACATAGGTTAGCTTTTTTCAGGGCCATCTATGGCGGCTTCCATAATATTTCATTCCACTTCGGCATCTTCTATTGTGATACGCACCATCCAACGACTAATCACCATACTTCTGTCATCATCACTTGGTTGTAAACACTGGTGGAGTGAACAAACAATACACAACAACCAAACAAAACGGCCCTTTTCAGGGTCCTAAAATCTCTATCAAAGAGTTTAACTATGTAATTCTTCAAACATATACAAAATCAGCATGCAACAGATAGTCCAATGGAATCCTACGTCAACTATACGGTCGTGTCTCGAACACAACCCTCCTGTGGCTTTTTTTTCTTTTAAATTTTTTTTTTTTTCAGTGTAATTTTATTTATGTATTTTTATAATGAAAATTTAAATTTTCTACATTTTCATCTTTGATCAAAATTTTGTAGGTTTATAGTTATAGTTATAGTTTGTATATATATAGTTTGTATATTGGAGTTAGAATTTTTTGTAAAAAAATTAGGAAAAAAAAACTTTGGCCTTTTCCAAAAAGTAGTATAATTCTTTTTGGAGATTTCATGTAAGCAAAATTTCTGAAATGATCAATGTCCTTTACACCCATAACTTTTCACTGCAATCTGAGATGTGTACGTTATATCGAGTTTTTTTTAGTGTATAATTAGTGTATAATTCAATCAAAATCGGCCTAACATCGCGACACGAGATTTTTTATATACAGTAAAACCTGTTCTTGTGAGGTTTTCTTTGTTCTTGTGCGGTTGTTTTGTGCGATTTTTTTTTGTGCGGTATATGAAAAGAAGCATATTTGACGAAGTTATCGTCCATTTAGTTTTTTTCGATGGTTTATATGCATTTCAGTACGAAAAAAGCATATTTGCGTCTCAATTATCCACTTCTGAAATCATACCCCTCCTCTCATCAAATGCTCTAAGTTTTCCTAAATTTTTGCATGACATCATTTCTAACAGCAACACGTTTCGACAACGGTCCTTATCCCCCGCACAAAAAAAGTTTTGCCTGTATATAATTAGAAGAAAATTATTATTTTTCTTCAACTAGCAATAATTGCAACTCGGATATACCTCATTGGTTACGATATCGCCTCTGCGCAAAGCTAATTATTATTATGTTCAACATGTAGAAATCCACTATCTCAACGTAGTATTATCTTTCTAGTATTATGATGCGAATAACATGACACGTGTGTTGTCGAGTGGAAAGTTTGAAGAAACGGATACGTTGTCCAGGGCGGAAATGATTATATTTGCCGAAACCGGATAATTTGTCACTTTCTTCAAACATCTTTTATGCTCCTACGTTCTACGTCTATTACCCTTAGTACCGCAAGTTCACGTTCCCAATTCCAATGTGTGCATTTTCTACGCCACGAAGTTCAAGATCAAACGTCAAGTTAACAAATCGACGCGCATGTCCGGGAGATATTCCTCGCTCGCACCAAAGCTACCAGAATCATAACCAGTACCGGAGCCGGTCAGATTACGAACATCAGTGTGTTTGGGTATGGGCTGGGACCGGACCAAGCCCCACCAGACACAAAACCGAGCTGTACAATTGTTTCCTTAGGGCCGTGCGGATGGATATCAACATTCAGAGCGTTGGGAGAGGTCACAACAGAATAATTGTGAGAGAAAGGCGAGGAACGCATAAAGTTGGAATATGAGAGAAAATAGGATGAATCAGATGCTGAGTGTTTGGAGGGGTTTCGCCCGAATATTTTCCGATTGTTGCGAAGATTCGAAGAAGATGTTCAGTACTCTCGCGTCATTGATTGTGAATACTTGTATGAAGCGGGTGTCGTTTGAGTGTCGATCAGAAGGTGCTCATCGCAGGTGTTCTACTTTCGTTGGTTTAACTGATATCAGCTGCTGCCAGCTGCTAGGTCGTGGTTAATTAATCGTGAGGTTTGAGTTTGAGTTTAATAGGAAGTAGATCAATTAACGTTCAAGGGTCCCACAGCAATCAGTTCGTCATAAAAAAAAATCAAATTGGATTGTGAGCAAGACAACCATTAGTGTTGGCATGGACTAATCAATTGAAATGTTTCGCTGAAAATCCATCAGCGATTGTAGGAGTGAAGCACGATTCATTACCGACATTACCGACGTAGAAGAAGCAGTGAATGAAACTATTTTTGCTGCGAGTCCTCTTAGGAACAAAACCGCATTAACGGATAGTTCAAGTAATTACCAATTGGAGCTACTAGCGAGGAGCAAGATCGTTCTCGCTGTGGAGATGATTAATGTTTTGGCATGGAAGACGATTTACCGACAGTAGAACATAAATGTGTACATATGAATTAGGTTCACATGAACGTTGTGCAATAAATTCTGGTTTGGTATCGTAGCTCAAATAGCGGGTGCCGCGGATATCAGTGTTATTGCGGCACTCGTAAAGTGATATGACATAAAGTGTATTGTGGTAGTCAGCGATGAAAAATCGAGAAGTCAAATTCCTTATGTGAGATTTAACGAGGGTTGATGTGAAGGATATAACAAAATTTATTGTGCGAACGTTTAATGTTGCGTACTTACCATAGTGCTGGTCCGCAGCAGCGGCAAATCTCATAAAAATAGGAAAATTAGTGTGAGACATTTTTTTTTTTTGAGAAAATGCTATAAAGCGTGTCCGATGGATAAAAACATAACCAATTTAACAGGACTACACTAAACAAAGTTGTCTATTATGGATTTGGCTCCGCTAAAAACGTAAAAAAATTACCAGTTTAGTCGGCTCATGGAATATGAATACAGATTCGGTAGAGAATAACAACGGTCAGATGCCTGTATGCAGTATTAATTGCTGGACTCAATCTTCGCAAAATGAAAGTATTATTCATGTAAGTTTGGCCTCGTGTCAATTACCTTTATCGCTCCTATAAACAGATATAATTAAATTTGTATTTAACTTCGGTCCCACATCAAGCTTCATCGGGACATAACGTTGTGAGACACTCCATTACATTCTATAATAAATTGGAAAAAAAACACTTAACAAAAAACAATTCGGGTTTTCATTTCCACATGGAAACACCAACAGCCTTATCCATCCAGTGTGAGTTTCCAATAAAAGCAGATAATCTACGAAACACGAACATCACACCTAAAGGGTGTGTCACATCAAATTGCATCACGGAAAAAACGCTGTAGAAATTCGCCCAGTAGACCGATCCTTTTGAAAATTTTAGACAGTAAAATAAAAACTATTAAACAACTTTTGGCATTTTCTTTTTATTCATACTTCGAGCCCAAGCCCGTATGCTCGCACCTTCCTCTTTACCCCGTCCATAAGGTTCTGTACAACGTCAGGTTGTAGTTTTTTTTTAACAGAAAACCATTTTCTCATGAAGTCCGCCTCCGATTTGATAACTTTTAGGTTCTTCCGGAGGGCCTGCTTCATAATCGCCCATTATTTCTCTATTGGGCGAAGCTCCGGCGCGTTGGGCGGGTTCATTTCCTTTGGCACGAAGGTGACCCCGTTGGCTTCGTACCACTCCAACACGTCCTTTGAATAGTGGCACGAAGCGAGATCCGGCCAGAAGATGGTCGGGCCCTCGTGCTGCTTCAATAGTGGTAGTAAGCGCTTCTGTAGGCACTCCCTAAGGTAAACCTGCCCGTTTACCGTGCCGGTTATCACGAAGGGGGCGCTCCGCTTTCCGCAAGAGCAGATAGCTTCCACACCGTGTACTTTTTGGCAAACTTGGATAGTTTCTGCTTGCGAATCTCCTCCGGAACGCTGAATCTGTCCTCTGCGGAGAAGAACAACAGGCCCGGCAGCTGACGAAAGTCCGCTTTGACGTAGGTTTCGTCGTCCATTACCAGGCAATGCGGCTTCGTCAGCATTTCGGTGTACAGCTTCCGGGCTCGTGTCTTCTCCACCATGTTTTGCCTTTCGTCGCGGTTAGGAGCCTTCTGAACCTTGTATGTACGCAGGCCCTCCCGCTGCTTGGTCCGCTGGACGAATGAACTTGACAAATTCAGCTTATTGGCGACATCCCGGACCGAACTTCTCGGATCACGTCTAAACTGCTTAACTACGCGCTTGTGATCTTTTTCACTGACGGAGCATCCATTTTTGACGTTCTTCACCTTCCGGTCGATGGTTAGATTCTCGAAGTATCGTTTTAGTACTCTGCTGACCGTGGATTGGACGATTCCCAGCATCTTACCGATGTCCCGATGTGACAACTCCGGATTCTCGAAATGAGTGCACAGGATTAATTCACGACGCTCTTTTTCGTTCGACGACATTTTTCCAAATTTACGAAAAATTGACAGTGAAGCATGTCCAACGTGATCTATACACTCTTATCTGATTTTAAAGCGAAAGCTGAAGATATAATTCCTAAAAATTAAATTTCTACAGCGTTTTTTCCGTGATGCAATTTGATGTGACACACCCTTTATTAGCAAATAATATGCGAAGACGCTTCTTAAGACTGAGTGGTTGCTGTGCGAATAAAAATCATCACTTTTATTACTTACTGAATCTATTAATATCGTTTCGATTGCCGACACATTTAGTGGATTTTTCATGTATTTTTAACAACTAATATCACACCATCTATTATAATTCATTCGTTAAAGGAAGATTTTCTTTTCCTAAAAAAATACTCTATTCGAACGGCAATAATGTTCGGTTCGGTCCCAACGACATTCTCTATCTAGTTTCATTTTTTTATCACTAGTCATTGCCTGGAAGAGTAAACCGAAATAAAATTCAAGCTGAGATGAGAACCCCAACCTCCCCTCCCTCCACTTGCCCAGTTCGTCCAGCTGCGGGAGCCTGCGGGAAGTCTCCAATTGGGGGCGATGAGAGGAATTCCGTCTCTAGGGATGTGTCATCTCACTATTTTAAAAGTTGGCACATGAAGGCAGTGCTCTGGCGCCGCGAAGATTGGAAGTATTTTTTTTTCCTTTTCATGACCAACTCAAGAAGGTCGTCTGTCTGCCGGCAATTCTTCCACAGTGGCAGCCCGTTTCTACACCCAAAGTTAATTTTTAGCACATGTTTTGGCATCCCGATTTATTTCATTAAATGAGCCGAAAAATAACAGAAAATTTTCTACTCCCCAATACGTGTATATCATGTGTATATTATACATGCTAAAGCCAATATGAGCGAGCGAAACAGGGGACACATTTAAATGAAAGCATATAAAATGTTTTCGTATGGTTTACCAAATTCACGGCCCAGACAGGGAAAGTTATATATTCTCGTTCATGCTCTAGCCGACCTTGGTTCGATCCCCATTGACGTCGTATGGACTTTTTTTTTGGAACAATCCCAAATGAAATGATCTTCATGATCTTCAACATCTGAAATACTTAGTCCATCACTGCTAATTATATCCCTGATGTAGTTTGAAATAAAATACTCGAATTTGTAAGGAATTTTGAATATTTCCGTCGTCAATTCAAAACATAGGGTGGGGCCATAATCCATGGACAGAACGCAGCATAACAACTTAATTAGATGTACCAAAACAAACAAGCACAAAGCACACAGTGGGCTAGCAGGATGCCCGTAATGCTGATCTTAAGCAGTACTTCCATGTTATCTTTATATATATAAAAATGTTCTGTTCGTTTGTGTACGCGTCAAAAACTCGAAAAGTACGGAACCAATTGAGCTCTATGTTGGACACAATATACAACCCACTTCAAGGAGTGTTGTTACGGCATAAAAAATTGGAAAATTGGAAGAAAAATTAATTGATATATGACCAGAGTGCGTTTCTAAAATTGAGCTTCTAATGAAAATCGACTATTCAGTAATGAATATGTGTTCTGTGTGAAGGAAACATCGTTTTTCCACGTGTTTGACAAAATCATAAACTGAAATTGCGTTTCGAAGTGATTTAAAATTTATCGATTTCTCTAATCTATCTCTATATACATAACAATTTTCTGTTCGTTTCTGTGCGCGCTAAAAACACGAAAAGTACGGAACCGATTGAGCTCAAAATATGATACTATATACAAAACAACCAAACACATCTAGGATTGTTGTAACAACATAAAAAAATTAAAAATTCAATTTAACTATGCAACCACAATGTGCCACAGTAAAGCGTGGCTGGGTACAGCTAGTTTTCATAAAAAACAACTTCGATGCTTATTACAAAATTCATTACTTGAATAAAATTTCATTACATTATGCAATCAATTAGACCCACCATGCAGCTAATATCATCAAGGCAAAGAGAGGAAGTCAGAACCAAAGGGCTGGCATCCCTATCCCAACCAACACAAATTGAGCGTAGTCTTCATAGAAGGGCTCAAGCGTACAAGTTCATTTTGATCTTTTCGTATTGTGATTATGTTCAATTCAGTCGTGCTGTCAACTTCCTTTTGTTTGAAATTACTCCATGTCATACTCACATTAGTACGACTTGGAGTAATTTCTACTCTTATGATTTTCTATGCGAGCTACAAAAAAATGGCGACATACCAGAGCATTGATCAGAACGAACGTTTGTGTTTGTAACCTACGTAATGAATTTTTTTTCGGTGCATTCCCCAATTATTGCTTTCACAATTTTTTTTGTAAAATATGACAAGTTGGTCCAATTTTTAGGTATAATAGTAAAGTTCAATGATTCGTTGTGGAGGTAGAGTGTAAATATCCTGATATATGAACAATGACTAATCCCAGAATCTTATTAAGAAACCATGAATATTTACAAATAAAGCAGATGTATCAGTTTTCCTTAATTTGTATTTTATTTTATTGTGATGGGCATGTTTGTGTACTGTGGATATGTGGAAGAAATTACTTCGAACTGAAATGAATAAAGTAATATATCATCTTACATGACTAATCTAAAGACTTAACAATTAATGGCTTGGGCCATTTTACCTCACCGGTGCGTTTTGAACAGTTCTCCCCTATGTAAAAAAAAGGTCTCCGGAAAAAAACCACTGATTTGGCTAAACCATCCATGCGTCTCCATTGGTTTAATATATTCACCTGAACCAATGGAGACGCATGGGTGGTTTGAGGTGAAATATCAAATTTGATATGATTTTAAAAATATATCTCAAAACAGAAACAAAAGCATTCTGAAATTTTGATATTTTATGTAAAACAGTTGAGCTTTAAAAAAAAAGTTGATAGGCCTAAGGGCACGGACGGGATCTTGACATAAGAATGTGATTATGGGTAGTAATTGCATTTGAATTGAATTTTTTCATTGTTCAAAATCTGTATTTGATATATCAAAATCAAATGAAAACCATGAAAAAAAAAACCGTTTCCTATATGAACTTAGATGTGTGTTAGATGATAAAATCCGGAACCGCATTCTCATAAAAAATGTACACAAAAATTCCATCAAAGCCATTAAAGCTGTTTATTCAATTAAAACACACAAAACACAAGAAAGTTAAGATCTACATAAATCTAAAGCTAAGTCAAATGACTACAGAAAAGTATATATAAAAACAGCATTTTCTCCTTCGTTGCCACGTTGTCCGGAACAATGTTTGTAGGGGGTTATATTAACTTCATAGCGAAGTGATGTATATTGAGTATCCTATGGCCATATGTGCTCTTTTGTAACGTTCTTGTAGCTGCTGTAGTGAACTGATCTTATTGGGTGCTAAGTTCTGCTTATGTATAGGAAACGGAAAGGAGAATAGGCAAGTGCATTCGAGGAAGTAAAGCGGGCTTCTAAGAAAGACATAATATTAAGATCGCAACTACTCAAGCTATTATAATCTGATATGAGTATACGCTTCTGAATCAGCAGCCAGTTGGATTCATTAATTGCATTTTTTATATAACCAAACAACTTGCTCGATATTATGACATCCTGGACTACAATTACACAAATTGTTAGTAGCAAGACCTACACGATAATCGAAAAAAAAACATCGTCAAATTGTTTAACTCTTTTACAATATTTTCTGGTCGTGTTTCGCCTAAAAAATGGCCTTTGAAGGGATTCCTATTTCTTAATCTATCCTTTGTTTGCACTTAATAAATCGTAAATCGGTTCAGCCAAACTACACATTTCTCAGAACACCCTTATTCTGAATTATGCACGTTTCTCAAAGTTTTTCAAAATGAATAAATATAATATAAGATCTGAGCAAACTTTATTGCTATATGAGATTTATTCAAAAATCTCTCTAAGCACATTCACGAATTGCATTCATTCGAATTCACAAAATAGCCGGAAGTAACTTTTACTCAAATGTAACATTTATCCGAAAAACTTAAAGAAAAAATGGATAGGTTTTTGTCAAAAATCGATCCAAATCCATCGAAAATGTAGCAGAAAATAATAATACGAGCATAGTAAAATAAATCACATGAATATATCGGAAATGTCTTGAGAATTGATATGAAGATCAATATGTTATAAAGAATCTATCTGTCTTTCTATTTTGCTTTTAAATATATGAAAAGAGGATTTTACAGAATGAAAAATTCAGTATTTCTTATAAATAATGATGTTTTAACAAATGTTTAATTGATTTTATTTAATATTGTCGTATTATATCAATTATATATTTTTCAAATATTTCGTTCTTTCACATTCGAAACTTCTGGGTGTATCTTACATTGGGTTAATGAAACTCCTATGAATATCTGCTATTATATTCATTTTAATTCAATCATCGAATTTTGAGAATCGTAAAACACTTTACTCTTCTTTTTTATTACTTTTAGTAGAACTAGAAGAAAAGAGTGTGATGTCGATATTTTTAAGTGAATTTTGAAATAATTTAGCTTCGTGAAAAAATCTGAAGAGATGATGTACCTCATACTGAAGCTTAAACTTCCATGTTTTGGAATAATTTACGAATTTTTTTTTCTGAGTGTGTGTAGATGTAGTGGAAAAAAACATCAGGAAAAAATAAAGAATCGATTTCAAATGAATACTAATGATCCAAATCACCTCTCTATATTTTATGTAAAAAAAACTCTACTTTCTAGAAAAAAAATACTCTATTCGAACGGCAATAATGTTCGGTTCGGTCCCAACGACATTCTCTATCTAGTTTCATTTTTTTATCACTAGTCATTGCCTGGAAGAGTAAACCGAAATAAAATTCAAGCTGAGATGAGAACCCCAACCTCCCCTCCCTCCACTTGCCCAGTTCGTCCAGCTGCGGGAGCCTGCGGGAAGTCTCCAATTGGGGGCGATGAGAGGAATTCCGTCTCTAGGGATGTGGCATCTCACTTTTTTAAAAGTTGGCACATGAAGGCAGTGCTCTGGCGCCGCGAAGATTGGAAGTATTTTTTTTTTCCTTTTCATGACCAACTCAAGAAGGTCGTCTGTCTGCCGGCAATTCTTCCACAGTGGCAGCCCGTTTCTACACCCAAAGTTAATTTTTAGCACATGTTTTGGCATCCCGATTTATTTTATTAAATGAGCCGAAAAATAACAGAAAATTTTCTACTCCCCAATACGTGTATATCATGTGTATATTATACATGCTAAAGCCAATATGAGCGAGCGAAACAGGGGACACATTTAAATGAAAGCATATAAAATCTTTTCGTATGGTTTACCAAATAAAAAATAAAAAAAATAAAGAATCGATTTCAAATGAATACTAATGATCCAAATCACCTCTCTATATTTTATGTAAAAAAAAACTCTACTTTCTAGAAAAAAAATATAAAAAATATACCATAACCAATAACCATGTAAAATATTAGGCTGTCAAAAAAGTCCTGCGGTATTTTTTTTTTGAATTTTCATTTGTACATAAAATTAGTTACAATCATCTATTATAAGTCAAATATGCGCCGTTTTGTTCGATGACTTGTTCCCAACGAGATGCCAACTTCATAATACCCCTGTTATAGAAGCTCGCTTCCTTATTGGCAAAAAACTCGGATAGCCAATTTTCACAGGCCTCTTTTGTGGCCAACTTCTGACTACCTAGCTCGTTCGCCATGGACAAAAACAGGTGGTAGTCACTTGGTGCAAGGTCCGGACTATACGGCGGATGCAAAAGAACCTCCCATCCGAGCTCCCGGAGCTTCTGACGCGTCACCAAAAAAGTGTGGCCTGGCGTTGTCCTGATGGAAGACAATGCGGCCTCTGTTTATCAAAGATGGTCTCTTCTTCATGAGTGCTACCTTCAAGCGGTCCAGTTGTTGGCAGTACAGGTCCGAATTGAGCGTTTGGCCATAGGGAAGCAGCTCATAATAGATTATTCCTTGACAATCCCACCAAAACACACAGCAGAACCTTCCTGGCCGTTAATGAGGGCTTTGCCACCGTCTGAGCCGCTTCAGCTGGTTTCGACCACGACCGTTTGCGCTTCACGTTGTCGTAAGTGACCCACTTTTCATCGCCAGTCACCATCCGCTTCAGAAACGGGTCGATTTTGTTGCGATTCAGCAGCGATTCACATGCGTCGATACGGTCAAAGATGTTTTTTTGTGTCAACGTGTGTGGCACCCATACATCGAGCTTCTTTATGAATCCAAGCTTCTTCAAATGGTTAATAACGGTTTGATGACTTATCCCCAGCTCTTGGCCGATGCTACGGCTGCTACTATGCCGGTCTTTCTCGGCTAATTCAGCGATTTTGTCGCAATTTTCGACGACAGGCCTTCCGGAGCGTGGCGCATCTTCGACGACCTCTATACCAGAACGAAAACGTTGGAACCATCGTTGTGCGGTGGAAATGGAAACTGTATCGGGTCCATAAACTGCACAAATTTTATTGGCAGCTTGAGATGCATTATTGCCTTTGTCATAGTAGTACTGTAAAATATGTCGGATTTTCTCTTTATTTTGCTCCATATTTGCGACACTATAACTCACGAACGACTTAACCAAACAAAACACTGTCAAGGACTGTATTATAGCGCGCAAAAATACCTTTCCAACAAGCTATAGAATGACTCGATACAATGAATACAACTAGAACTACGCGCTTACAACGACACCTCGCGGAAATACCGCAGGACTTTTTTGACAGCCTAATATAAAAAAAACACAATCAATAGTTACAAGAACAAAATCCAAATATTTCGCAAGTTTATTATTTTCTCAAAGAATACTAGGTTATTGGTTTCAATTTGATATATTAGTCCAGAGGATAAAAAGTTATGAATTTTTGTAAAAAGTCATTTTTGGATAGAAAAGGGTAACCAATGGATTTTTTGGACCACCCTAACATAGAAATGGACACCCTAATGAAAAAAATTTAAAAATACCGGTCTAAAATTTTACCATAAGGGACAAAACAAACAATTCTAATCGAAATCTGAGATCCACTCTATTGGTATGGAATGGAATGTCTGAAAATAAGTAAGATAAGAAGATTTTTGAGATAAAAATTGTAAGGGATTGTATGTAGGACACGACCGCATATTTTAGACGTAGAACTACGCAATTATATAAAATCCACTTGTTTACTACTTAAAATATTATTTTAGAATACACCGGAATTTTTGTAATAGATTATGTTCTTTGTTACAAATAAATTTGATGAACGTCCTTTTACGTTTGATATGTTGCCTAGGACTACCAAAATATGTGAACGGAAGAATTGTTAAACGATCATTGTAGTTTACATTTCCTTATGAAATTATTGCACATCGCATGTTTACGTAGTTCTCGAACCGCGAAAATTCATTCACCTCTAGTATCTGAAATGACAATTTTCCGAGGCTTCTCAGTTTAAAAGTACGTCTGCACAACGACAAGCGAGTACAAAAGTACTCAACACCAAAAAATACCCCCAACTTGCATGTATTTGCAAAGCGGATTTTCCCAGCCACATTATTTTTGAAGTCCATGTTAGGGAAATATAGCTCAGTGGGGAAAAATACTCCCGACTTACATGTTTTGATAAAGCGGATTCCCTCTAGCACATTGTGTACACTGCTGTGAATTACTTAGGCTCTTCGCACGAGAGGAGCTGTACACGATACGTGTTAGCTAGAATGTTTTGGAAACCTATACACCCATACCTCGCTTCACGGCCTAGATACGTTCCACGAAACTTGGCCGCAAAGCAAAAAGCCGTAAAAAGAATCAGTTGTATATCGACGTCGGAAATAGTTTTTTTTTTGCCGTTATAGCGAAACATTTTAGACCGTAAATCGAAAACATGCCTTAATTGAAGAGGGCCGTTATAGCGAAATGCCGTATAAAGAGCGGCCGCATAGCGAGGTATGGGTGTACACATCTAAATAATTACCACGAACATACATTGCACGATAGGATTCCGAGGGGTGAATGGGGATCAAAACAATTCTCCCCCTCTTCCATGCTGGATTAGCTGGATGTAGAGGACGAGCGAAATATCAATTTAATGTTCGGGTCAGATAGGTCCATAGGGACGCTGGAGAAAACCCCAAATAATCATTTCCTTCGCCAGGAAGAAGGTACTTGCAGAAGAATGTTATATCTGAATTTGTCCTTTTCACCGATAGATTGAAATATTTTGGATTCAGTTGGGAAATGTCCTGGCTAGATGTTTTGTCAAGAATCCACATAATATCTATTTTGTTTGTATTTGTACGAGGGATTGGTTAAGGAGATGCATTTTGGGAGGCTTTTGCTTTGAATCTTTAGTCCGGACATTACAACTATCATTAGTTAACCTAGAGTATTTTGTATTTTGTATTTTGTTATCAATGGAAATTAAAGACAAGAAAAATTGTTATTGAACCCTACATTTTCCATTTTTCCTCAATAAGCTTTCAATTATTCTGATGAGAATGGTTAGAATGATTGGTATATAACTCGGATTTGATAAATAAAAAGAATCTTTATTATGGTGTCCCCAAAAAATGTCATTTTCCATTACATATGATTAGTTTAAAGTAATACTTTTATAAGCGGAAAAAATATGGTACGTTTTTCAGACCTTTTTATAGCCTCTCTTTGTTTTCTCTTGCCTATTCACTTGACTTTTCTATTATTTCCTATTTTTTTATTATTTTTTATTAGGATTCTCTACCACCTCTGCTTTTTTAAACTTTTTCAAATTTGAACTTTATATGATTCTGCTTTGTAGTTGTTTTCCGGCATTACTTTTTTACCGAGCTAAAAGGGCTTTTTTATTCAGCTTTTTGTGCGAGGAAACAATTTGTACCAAACTGTCTATGGTTTATTATTCATAAGTGGTGAACTGATATGTAATTCAAACTATTGAGTATTACAATTTTTGGATTCACATTCAGAAAAATTGTTTGGATTTAGCAAGTAAATTTTTCTGAAGTAAAGTGTATGTATATATGATTATCATATTTTATTAATAGTTTTTATTTTTTTCTCCGTGTTTTTCCTTGTGTTAAAACACTTTATTCGCGTATATAAGATAAGTATTCATGTTATGCATTTTGAAAGTAGTGATTCCCGAAATTATTTCAAATCATTGAACATTTTTACAGTTTGTAACTCACTTGGATTCACATTCAGAAAAATTGTTTGGATTTAGCAAGTAAATTTTTCTGAAGCAAAGTGTATATATATATATATATATGATTATCATATTTCATTGATAGTTTTTATTTTTTTCTCCGTGTTTTTCCTTGTGTTAAAACACTTTATTCGCGTATATAAGATAAGTATTCATGTTATGCATTTTGAAAGCAGTGATTCCCAAAATTATTTCAAATCATTGAACATTTTTACAGTTTGTAACTCCAGTAACTCTCATCCAAGTTGAAGAGATAAACCAATAAAAATACTCAAATTCAGCATGTGCTTCATTTTTAATACAATTTCGTTTAACTATTCCTCAACCATTTTTATTTGTTCGGTAGAACGATAAGTTTAGTACGGACTAACACTAAACCACGAAGGGTCGAATGAGCCATTGTAACTTTTTGTTACTCTGGATATTCAGGTCTAACACGAACAATCCTTGACCACAAACGATTTAAAACTTGTAAATGGTATTCTCCATTAACAGTTTGACCTTCTGGAACAAATTCCTTGTGTTCAACACCCTTGGAATCGTAGAACGTGATCAACATTGTCTTGATTCTGGACTTCTGAAAACGCTTTTTTTTTGGTTTTGGCTCGCCTTTCAACTTCCATTCTGCATATTGACGCTTAGTTTCAGGGTCATATTTGAAGCACCATGTTTCGTCACCAGTTATGATCGAATTTTCAGCTGTTGAAATATTGTCTTTACAATGCTCTACACGAGCGATTTTTTTGGTCTTCATTTAATAGATGTGGAACAAAGCGTACACAGACCTTTCTTTTACCCAAATCGTCAGTTAAAATTGTTCAAATAGTACCAGTAGATGAGTTTAATTCTTCAGTCTCACCAAATGTTTTTCCAAGTTTAAAACAAAATTTAATATTTGCTCTTTGTTTGTTTGTATATTTTGCGCTTGTGTCGTAAAAATAACAAGCACAAAATATACTGTCATTGAAAAGCGCGTAACTTGTTAACCTGTAAACCGATTACAGTTGGCTGCGTTTGAAAGGTGAGACCTTTCTAATGTTATCAACGTTCGACAGATGGCGTGGAACACGTCCATGATTTAAATAAAAAGTCACCTTATTTATTGAACATGTATCATATCAGCCGAAAATCAGAAAATTTTGACGCGAACCTCTTCGTTTTTTTGAAACTTGGTACACCTGATGGAATATTCCTAAAATCACAGTTTTCATCATCATATTTTTTTTATCCCATTTATTTATTAGGCTCATTAGTATTTAGCTGTAACAGAGCTGGGTTTAATCGTGTACATGTACATATGTTTATATTTCTATAAATTGTGAAATACACAGTAGTTAGTAGTAGCCATTTAGGCGTTATGTTTTCTGTTCCATTACATTATGGTAAATTGCACAGTAGTAGCCATTTAGGCGTAAGGGTATTCTTTCTGTTCTTCCATTGTTCAGCAGACCAGACCGGACAGCGGAGACAGTTTTTTATTAAATCGTTTATTTTTACAGGCTCAGTTACATAAGTTTAAAGGAGCCAAACTCCTGACTGTATTGTTACAAGTATATATAAACATTTTTCCTTAATTCTAATGTTAATGGTGTAGAAAACCGATTACTCGCGGTCTACTCGAGTTTAGAAGGGTGACATATTTTCTTCAGGAAAAGGAAGGGATAAAAGGATATGTTGACAATGTTCACTCTCACATTCACACTCACATTCATTACACTCAATTCTTAAGCCTATCTTATATCTAAAATGTTTTTACAGTTCACCTTATTCTATTGTTAATAAGAAGGGATTTGATTTCTCGCGAAGAAAAAGGAAAAGGAAAATATAAGGATATAAGGATAATCAGACACGAAGATCGATAACTTTGGCGGAGACAGTTGATATTGATCATTGTTGAGTTATTTATAGAACAGCAGTCCGATGTGTCTTGCAGAGCAGAGCAGTTGTATGGATGAATCGATCTTTGTTCCACCGTGGATCGATTTCCATCGCTGATGATGGTTGCGTGGACGTAGTTATTCTATAACAACACAAAGATGGTCAATTGAGGGCCCTGAGTTTGAACTCACGATCGATCGCTTGGTAAGCGAACGCGTAACCAATTGGCTACGAAGACCCCCTTCATCATCATATGTCCAAATTGAATTACGACTGGTTTTTTAGAAGGTATAAATATTCAAAAACATTGATCTTTTTTTTTTTTTAAATTGTAACTCAAAATCTAGATTGCCAAATAAATGAATCATTTAAAAAAAATAATATTTTAAATGTACTGTTAAAAAATCTTACTCAAAAATTGAATTTAATATTTAAAAACATTATAGCTCAATACTACTCCTCTTCGATATTTTTTGTAATTTTTCATTGGCAAGCCCTTCTAATTTAACAAAGTTTAATGTACAGTGGTGTCGTGATTATCTCACCAAAATGGAGATATGAATTTTAGAAAACATTTGAAACAATGCTCTGTGTAGTAACACAAGTAACACAAAGAATGGAATCTACATGCGATTCTACATGAATAACCATATATAACGTTTTTATCTTTAGGGCTTAACAATAAAAATATACCAAAAAATACCGAGGGGAGGATGTTTTGAAATATAAAGTTTTTCAATATTAAATTAAATTTTTGAGTAAGATTTTTTAACACTACATTTAAAATGAACTTTTTCCCGAATGGTTCATTTATTTTACAACAACTTTGTGGAACGTAATATTAAAATCAGACATCTAGACATACGAGGGCGGTCCGATAAGTACTTAGCCTCATCGCCCGATGGTGTCAGTATCGCAAAAGAGATTACTTATCGTGTAGTACATTCTCGTAAACAGCCACTGTCATAATTTCAGCCGAATCGGGCTCGTAGTTTTTTTTTTACACTGTGTGGAAGCGGGCGTGTCCCCGGATTTCAGAAAAATAAAAAAAAAAATCCGCCGTCGCCACGGCCAAATTGGTCGAATTGCACTACGAACTGCTGCCCCCATCCACCGTATTCTTCAGATTTGGCCCCGTACGATTTTTTTTTGTTTCCAAACTTGAAAGAGTCACTCGCCGGGCAGAAATTTGAGTCAAATGAGAAGGTCATCGCCTCGAGAAACGTATTTTTCAGATGGATTAAAGAAGTTGGAACATCGCTGGGTCAAGTGGGTCGAGCTAACAGGAGACTATGTTGAGAAATAAATCGCTACTTTTCCAAAACGTTTGTTTTTTTTGTAGGACTGCCCTCGTAGATATCTAGTTACCATTTTTTGATAAAAATATCAATGATTTTGAATAGGATCGGGTCAGCTGCCTGCTAATTTGGGGTGGAATTGCTCTATATCTATTTTAATGTTTCCATAGAGACTTTCTTTCCAGTTTGCTCAAATGAACAACTCATACATTACGGCATTGCTTTCATGAACGCAATTTGCAGCACATTTGCTGAATGAAATCAACGGAATAAAATACCTTCAATATGGAACATAATGAAGCTGATCAGCTGAGAAGTCCCTAAACGTGGAAGGTACTCAGTTTCGACATATACACGATTAGAATGCTTCCGCATTCATGTGTTGCTGATGGAAGCCGTTATATTCGTGGTACATTATATCCTTGCGCATAGCGCACTCATACCATTACATACCACTTAAAGATGCCGTTAAACCGGGAAACGAATTTCATTCGAAAGCTCTGTCGATATACATCTACATACACTTTGTATGACGACTATCGCAAGCCGCGGATAACACACCATTTAAGCGATGAAGGATGAGCTCCGGATTTCCCGAATAGCAACTTTCAGTGCTACTGACGAAACCGTTTGCTATATAGGTTAAAAGTATTTCACCATTTTATTCAGGAGAACATCATTATATGTACTTCCCTGTGCGTTCCGGGGAACGTCAATATCGAAAATAATAAGGCATAACGAGTGCAGGTAGTCACCGGAAATTTGTTTTGACAGCACAGGCTCTTTATATCGGGCTTCTCTGGTATGGTTAGAGTCACCACAAACACACGTAGTCTCATAGGGAAATTCGTGATTTCATTCAACCAACTTCCATTCCAGTGCGAGCGAGGAAACTCCCCATCACTTAAAGCAGCCGGTTAGTTATTTTATGTAAATTTCAACAAAAATCCTGGTGCTCCACCCTTACACCTGTTCGGAGAGATAAAAAAATGTGCAATTCGCATCGAATTGCTCTCCAGCATGTTCTAACATGCAAATGCTTTGGCTTGATATTTGCATTCCCCTCTCTGGAAAAGAAAAACGGTGGCAACAAACAACAACGAAAATTAGCTTTTTTTTATTATGAATTGTACATTATGAGTGAAAAAAAATTGCAAGTGCCGAGAAGGCGGAGGCTTTGGTACGATGAGTAATTTTCGAAGAATGCTCCCTCCAAGCGAGATTATTCTTTCGCGCTGCTGGAACTTTCGGAGAATAGATTGCGTGAAAGCAAGTCAGAAAAAAACGCCTTTCAACTGCAAACATCGGATCACGGCTTAAAGCACATTTATTTCTGAGGAACCGCGCAGGCGAAGGCTTCCAAGAAAATGTTCACCCCCCGTGGGAATCATAAATACAACTAAAAGGCATCTAATGTTCTAGTTGGAAGCAACATTTGCGCTGCCAGGTTGAGTCGAAAACTGTCGTTAAAAATTCCGGGGGTGGAATATCAATCATACCATCTAATGCCGAATGGCATCGGACTCCTGTCGAGACTTTGGCATATTTTGTCTTCTAGGAATGACGGCCGCGGATTGGAATACAATTTGTTGCGCCAAGCCAACGGTATCTCGGGAGTTCCCAGAAAGGATCCTCAAACTCACTTTCCAAACTTTGTATCCATTTATCGTAGCGTAAAATTGTCGCACCGCTGGACAATTCGTTTATTCCTTTCGGTGTGCTTTTCTTCACTCTGGAGACTCAAACGCCTGTACCAAAATGGTCTTTCCGAGAAACGTACGCTTGAAAATTGATGGGAGGAATTGTGCGGGTTTTTTTTATCCGGTTGGGTTTCAGTCAGAATTGAAAAAAAAGTTGAAAAACTCGACTGTTTCGACTGTCCAATGAGTTTGGTTTGTCATAGTATTCGCCCATTGCGTGTAACCAAGGAACGTGGATGTTTTTTTTATCCCATTTATTTATTAGGCTCATTAGCATTTAGCTGTAACAGAGCCGGGTTTAATCGTGTACATGTACATATGTTTAAGTTTCTATAAATTGTGAATTACACAGTAGTTAGTAGTAGCCATTTAGGCGTTAAGTTTTCTGTTCCATTACATTATGGTAAATTACACAGTAGTAGCCATTTAGGCGTAAGGGTATTCTTTCTGTTCTTCCATTGTTCAGCAGACCGGACAGCGGAGACAGTTGATATTGATCATTGTTGAGTTATTTATAGAACAGCAGCCCGATATTTCTTGCAGAGCCGAGCCATTTCCATCGCTGATGATGGTTGCGTGGACGTAGTTATTCTATAACAACACAAAGATGGTCAATTGAGGGCCCTGAGTTTGAACTCACGATCGATCGCTTGGTAAGCGAACGCGTAACCAAGTGGCTACGAAGACCCCCATTACGTGGATGTTGTGATCGTTTCGTGTTGCCGTACATGAGGCAGTATCCAATGGACTGAATGAAAAGAAATACAAAACAAATCCCAGCTGAAAAATTTAAAAAAATGTTATTCAACTGGGATTTGTCAGTGGCTGAGATTATGCAAGAAACCGCGAACCATGAACACCAACACAGACCAAAATATGATTGATTGAAAACTTACAATGTTGACCAAACCACGAAGCAGTGAGATGGATTCAGTGCTCACGAATCAAAAAAAAAATTGAGTTATATTGTGTGTTACAATTCCTACAATTCCGTGTGATTTTTTACGGTTGAGTGCTGTTGTTCAACTCAATTGTAAAAAGTGTAAAAATATGATCTACTCCGATTTCATCGTTTGTTTTCCCAAATGTGTGAAAATGTTAGCACCAAGTCCATGAGAAACTGAAAAGAATAGGAGAAAATGTAAATTACATTTCTTTTTCCCGTTTTGTAGAATCCTCATTAATTGTTGCAATCCCCCCGTCTTGCTGGAGTCGACGGGTGACCAACACAAGGAATGGAAAAGGACTGTGCTCTTTGTTCTCCCGTTCTACCCTATTCCAAATATTTCGGCCAATTCGGCATACAGACATGATTCGAGGGTATTTAATATTTTTTCGAATCAAAACAACGGAACGAGAGAAGGTTGAGATCATTTTATGTAAACGAATTCGAATATTATTCCTCCGACAGAGTATTAAGCACACGTTCACTCATCCTGTGATTTAGAGTACGATTAAAAATAGTGCTGATGGAACTAGTGAAACAGTCGTTATTAATTTTCAAAAATAATTGATTGGCTTCCAAAGGCAACTTCTAAGGAAAGATCACACTTTTTTATGAATACAACAATGAATACTTACCACTTATGATTTGAAAATTAATCAAAAATTCACTCGAAATAGCTATTTCTCATGGATTTATACAAAACGGAATAGTTTCTCTTATTCGTTTTGACGTTAACCTACTCACGACTCTACACGTGGGTACCAATATCTTCAAATACAGCTTCCACACAACTTACTGTTTACCGCTTCCGTCGCGCACTAACTTTGTTTTCATCATTCTCCTTTCAAAACAAACAGATGTTGTGTGATATTTTTTTTGATAAATTGTTTGTTATTAGAAAAACTTTTTCCCTGTCAAAGTGCCCATCTTCCGATGTTTGTACGACTTGTTGGTAATTATAAGGGCTACTCATTTTTTTTTTTGAGGATTTAAAAAAAATATGTTTTAGAAAAAAATAATATTTTGATAATGTTTATGACATGTAAATTTAATGAAATTTAGACGATTTGCTACATTTCATCCTTGGGACAGCATCTTGTGGGTATTATAGTTTTTGAGTTATATTTTTTCTAAAAAAAATAAAAAAAAATGTTTTGGCCCTTTTCAAAAAGTAGTCTAATTCCTTTTTGAATATTTCAAGTATTCAAAGTTGCTCAAAAGACCAATGTGTTTACAACCACTACGTTTCACTGCTATCTGAGATGGTGGCGCCAACGACCAGTCGTGTTGCCATGAAATTCGTCAATATTTTGAAAAAGAACAGAAAACAAACATTAGTTCTCGCTCAACTCAACGCTATTTATCAATGATAAATTACGCCGCAGGACGTTTTGTTGCAAAGAAAGAGGGCCGCAAAGGTCTGAATATATCGCCATGTCAAACTTATAAAAATTGGAAGCAAAATGAGATCCGCAACACGGGAAAGGATACCACACAGGAAAACAATAATCTTAACGGTTCATCGGGGCAGTTTTTGGATAAAATGAATATTCAATTTTGGAAACGATTTTCACACGCCAGCCTCCAGCGTAATCCTTTGGGGTTTCAATATTCTGCAAAAGGAAAAAAAACCCGAATCGAATCGATGACAATGGTGTATCTTAGGAAATCCTTTCACACACGCCACCCGTTGGGGGGACATCCGAGCACAAAAAAGCTGTTTGGCATTAGAGCAAATTGTTATGGAAAATTTAATGACTCTTTATGGTTATTCTTCTCTGCCGATGAATATTTAGTATCAAAAAGGCCTTTTTCGGTTTGCTTGCGACTCATCTACGAGTGGTGCAAAAAATCTGCGAAAATTCGGTGGTAAATGGCACCCCAATGTCATTACAGTCAAAGATCTAATTTCTTATTCGACTTAAATATGCAGGTCAGAGGAGAATATCATCCACATGGTGCAGCCAATTTAATTTGTCCGACAAAGTCTTGAGAAAATATAAAGTTACATAATAATAATATATTTCACCCTACCTTTATCGTTAATTTCATTTTTCAGTTGAGCAAAACATGTTGACAAATTTGGCACCTTTTGACGTAGGATTTTTTCTTTCGGGATCAAATAGGAGGTACAAATTGAGAAATGTAGATTGTATCGCTTATTGCTCATAAATTTTCGATCGATTTAAGAGATTTTAGAGATGTTTTTTACTTTTTTGTACTTTTTCCTTTAACACCACTTTTTGACCTAATCAGTTATCAACGTTCATTAGCTTTTTTTTTTGTTTGCGAAATTTGCTCCGCGATCAAGCAGTTAATCGACCCCTCTTCCATCTATTAGTAGTTTATCTTCCGCTAGAATTTTAATTTTTCCGACCCGCTTGAGTTCTCAATTGGGCACAAGTCTCGTTTTTCTGTTTGATTTTTGCTGCTTGTTAAATTTTACAACTTCAACAGTCCAAGCCTAATTTCATGAACCTATATGGATACGGCTTAGGTAGGGCATTGTTGGCTAGTTTGTTTCATAATGGCTCTTCAAATACCAAATGCAGCAGTGAGCGAAAAATTTTACTGAAGAGATTTTCAACATTTTTCCAACAAAAATAGAATACTCGCAGAGGTTAGAATTTCTCCCTGAGGATCAAAATATTTTCATTTCATTTTTCTCTTTTATTTTCCATTTATTTTTCGGCGTGTTGGCAATAAAAATCTTTGACAACACCCAAATGGAAAAGAAGTCTGTGTCGATGTTTCGTCTATCTGCATAACCTCGTATACGCGAGGAAGGCAACGCGAGAAAATTCTAGATGAATTTCCACGCTAGCGAAGCTGCTCCCTTACACTCACCTTGACCCTATCGATGATGGTCTGGTGTCGTGTTTAATGTTTGTTGCGTGATAACGACCTTCTTTTCCATGTAAAAGCATGAGTGCTTTTTTGGCTCTCTCATGCGAAAATAAGAGGAGCAATTCGCTGCGAGTGGCTCCTCGAATCAGCAGAATCGTTATTTATGTAGGCGTTATGTTCGAATTTGCTATGCGAAGTCAATTTTTATGGTTTGGTACTTTTGGGAATACTCACACGCCCGGGGAAGACAATTTCGGAGGTGAATTTTCATCTGCAAAATTCCTTGCTCAATCGGATGATTCTGTTGAAGCAGTTTAATTTTTTTTATTATCAACCGTAAGTAAAGGTTCATTTGAATTGCATTTTGTCATATATTTATTCAACAAAAATGTTTTTCTCATTCACATTTTTATTTGAAACTTGCGTATTGTTCTTGGACAAATGAATTTTCTGGAACCATGCACATCCTTATGTTTCTATTGCAATCCAATAATTGAATGGAGATGAAAATTATAAACATTTAATCAATTATGTCTTACTCTCGTAGTTATCGTTCGTATTATTTAATATGGTAGCATATCTATAAGGGTGTGATTCAATCAAGCTTGAAATTCAGTGTGTCAGTCGATGCCTTTCGTGTTAATTATCTTGTTTTTTCTTGTTTATTTTGGACCATGACTGTAAGCCCGTTAGCCTTCTTAAAATTAAACATGAATACATATTTTGTATGTAAAAGAATATTTTTGGGGAATTTTCCACACCAAATCAAGTATAAAGACTTGCACGTGGCAGGCATTTTTAAATGTGATGAATCATATTTTTTCTGACACCCTGACGCGGTACGTTCGAAAATAGCTTGGAGCATCAACATGTTGTAATACAACCATTTCAATGCCAGATTCTCGTCATAAGTGGTAATTTTCTTCTTTATCGCAAAACATAAGGGGAAAAATGATTTTTCGGACCACCGATTAACTTTGAAAATCATATCTCGATAGATAAAACGATAGAAAAAAAAATCTTTGATATCGAGATATGTTTTGTGAAAAATCCTCAGCTTTCAAGAAAAAATATTTTAAAAAATAGCGCCTTCTATTCCATAGCCATGAAAATAATAAAAAACGACTACAATCACTAATTACGAGAATAAAATATAGTTTTTTACAAGTTCAATTTTTTAATAAAAGACTATCTCATTAGCTTCATTTTCATATGTCGATAATTTAAATCGGTTCAGTGGTTCAAATTTTGGTTATAAATTTTTGAAAAAAAGTTATTTTCGGGAGAAAGTGGAAAAAATGATTTTTCGGACCACCCTAAAATGAAAATGGACACATGAAAAAATTAGGGTCTAATATTTTGCGATAAAGAACAAAACTACCACTTTTCATAGAAAACTGAGAACCACTATATCGGTTTGGCATGGAATGGCTGAATATTGTTAAATGGATACAACTAATAAAATACTGATTTTCTCATGCAGAAAATCTATTCGAAATTAATCGCTATAGGCCTGTTTGTTAAAACGAATCGTTTGAATCATAATGCTAAACTGGTTACAAATTCCATTGTATTTAATGTGAGCGTGACAATAAATTGCCATAGCATTTGCGTCACACAGCACGCTCATTCTATGTTTGCTCTCATGATGGATTACAATTGAGTTTATAATTGATTATGTTGTGATGAACGAACAAAAACTCGATTTGGCAATTTTGTTATTTGTACCGCAACTGCTAAGCATCGTTGCGAAGGATTATGTCGCGTAACTATGTTTCTGCCCCGAATACTTTGCGAGTGTATAAATGAAATTTTCAACTCGAAGCTCTGTAGCTGGATAGCCGAATTCACGTCTGGGATCTGTAACGAAGCAAATGATTTTGTCATCCCATTCGACGCGTCCAAGGGGCTGTAAAGTCTCCATGGAAATTCCCTACAAAGTGTAGTGAAAATCATTAATCTTGAATCATGTTCCTACTCGAATAACCCAAACTCTTAACGGTTTCGACAGATGCTACCAAAAACATCCGTGTTGCGAAAAAAATAAAAGTTCTCCCACCGTCGGAAACCTTTTTCCCTCCTGCCGGGAAACTCCTGAATGAAATTCCTGTATGTGGAATTGATTGAAACCACGTTCAAATCACAAAATCACACAGCATTTTTGCGCTGCCTATTTTCTTGAGATGATATTTACTCCCAACATGATTTTTTTTTGAATCAGGTGTTGTTTTCTGCAGTGTCGCATTTTTTCACCGATTGTCTCAAATAACAATACCGAAAAAATGAACAACGAGAGTTGTGCCAGGATTCATCAAAACAAAATTCAAATGATCGTGCCACCTGAGGCAATCTCCTACGATATCCAATCATTCTCTTTTATTTCGGGTCTCAAATGATAACTAAAGCGGTCAATCGGATTTACATCCTGTCAAATATATAACGGGAATTTTCAGTTTCAAATCTCACCGCAGAGCATTTTTTACTTTTTCATTTTTATTTTTTAAAATTTTTAACGGGAATGTATAATTTCAAATCTCACTGCAGAATATTTTTTTACATTTTTATTTTTTCAAGTTGGTACTACTGTCAGTGATCTTGATGTCAATTTTGAGCGTGATCTGCCATTTAAATCGTTTACAGTGGCATTAAAAAAAGGTTAGCTTTTTTGATTGGCGATTTTTAATATGATGTTGTCCACTCGAAATTTCATCCGGAGGTACAAACGGTCAATAAAGAGTACACTGAAATTGCTTTTTACGTGTTTTTATGTGATTTTTTACGCGGTTTATTTTTATAAAGATTTCGGAATTTACACGGTTTTTGACGTGGGACTACGGAGTATATGGGGGTGAAATGAAAACCTAAACACGGAACATGCAGGAAAAATGATAGATTTCGAATGCTTATAACTCGAACATTTCTTTATAGATCGGAAAGATGTTTGCATCAATTGATGGGAAATATTTCTACGCATCTATCACAATTAATAAAATGTTATATTCCATGAGATAAACAGTTGAATAACTGTAAAATGTCAAGCGTTATCTAAACGCCATAACTACCAAGTTTTGATTGGCCCAATTTACGGGTTCCCCAACACAGACTTCAGAATCAATGTACCTGTGGGGATCCGCTTTTAAAATATACTAGAGGCGAATGAACTGAAAAGTTTAAAACCTCTATAATTCATCACGTTCGTTCGTTTGAAAATATACGCAAGCTGCGAGTTCTTTTGTACTCGCTTATCTTTGTGCAGACTTCTAAACTGAGAAGCATGGAAAAATCGTCATTTCAGATATTAGAGGTGAATGAACTTTCGCGATTCCAGAACTACGTACACATGAGAGATGCAATAATTTCAGAGGGAAACGTCAAATACAATGATCATTTTACAATTCTTCCACTCATATAGGTTGGTAGTTCTAGGCATCATATCAAACGTAAAAGGACGGTTACAAACTTAATTGTAACGAAGAACATAATCTATTACAATGCCTGAATTGATCTTACATGATAACTGTTCAAACTTTTTACTTACAGAGCAATTATGTTGAATTCAATTGAATTCGAAAATTGTGTCATTCAATCGATAAATTTAATCAATACAATACAAATTCTTACAACAACTGCTTACAACAAAAATTTAAGACAACTGTAGTCCCACGTCAACCTTGTGGTTATATCATATATATAACCCACCCATTTTTTTCACTCGGATTGCGAATTTACGCGGTTTTTTTTCACGCGGATTCCGAAATTAAATTTTTATACAAATTTGTTTGTAACCACCACTAACCCTTCCTCGAAGCAACGAAGATCCAAGTGAACATAGAATATGAAAACAAAATTTAATGCATAACATTCAAGTCACTATTTTTTGCAGAATAACAAATCATGGATCAGGAATATGAATACCAAGTCAAAATCCGTATTTTAATTTTTGTTTTTTTTTTGTACTTGGAATTCAAAACTATGGACATAATCTCAAGATTGCTACCATAAAAAGTATCTGAATCATGAATCCGTGAGCAGGATTGGGAAACATATAAATGAAATGTCTGGACACTTATTTTGAACCTGAAATAAAAAACTGAAATCTGTATTTTGAAACACACTCCAGACATAATAACATCATGGTGATGTCCTTCAGGTGAAAATATTGTCACGACAATTATTAAAAAATTTTTCACGACAATTATATTTGTGTTCTGACTTGAATTTTAAATAGACAAACTTATGGTTTTATACTAAATTTTGTTTACAATTTCGACTTTTCAGTGCTTATGAATGAACTAATGAATGAATTCTCTTACGAAATTCACAATGTAATGTCAATGAACCGAAGTGTGTCAAGATTGAACTAGATATATATTCCTAGTAAAAGGCGTTAATCGTTCCGGTCTGAAGTTATTTACAATAATTTTTGTGTATTTCTGAATATATTTGGACTTCTGAATATCCTTTAAATTTCTTTGTAGTAATACTTCGATCTAGATAAATAAATCTGAAATATTTTTTTTAGTAAATTGTTGCAATACTATAATAAATGGGAACTTGAAGCCCCAAAAATTACAGTGAAGCATGAAATACACATCAGTGATATTAACGATTTGACTTGCGTTTGGATTCACCGAAGATTCATACGAACATTGACTAATCCAAATATTAAGGCGTCAAATTGTCATGTTTTCCACTCCCGACGGAATACGTAAATGCAAACTATGAAAACTATGTCAGCCTTTTCCGCTTATCACGATAACCGGAGGATGTTTTTCTATCGTTTGCCTAGTTATTGCTGTTCGCTACCTGCAGGCGGAAAAGTCACCAGCTGTTATGTTTGAACACTGAATCGAGCACCACTTTACTAGATTTAAGTGATATGTTGAACATGCACCCCCCCTCTTTTTTTACCGGAATGTGAACTTCGAGAGAACACCGCGTCACGTCGATACCGGCAAATTATTAAAACTCGAACAACATAGATAACATCTATTGATGCACATCGGGATCGAATTCACTTCAAGCTAAAATTGGACGATCTAAATCTTCTCCAAAGTAAAAACAAGGATCAACCAGACTTTTCCGTTGAGGAGAATATAAACCCTTACGGTGAATTAGATTCGCTGAAATTACTATCGTCTATATCCCGTCTCTGAATACGATTTAATTCTGGAAATACTTCTAAACAAACAATTACATGCAAAACGCTGATAGCCTGTGTATTAACTAGAGTACTTTTATAGCATCCTCCTTCTGCTATTAATTTTACTCGCTAAAGCAATATTTCAACTGGCCTGAATCATCGCCCCGAATAAAAAAAAATCTTTCAACTTGTGAAAACTTTTGCAATATGGCAACTTTTATGAAGAGAAAAAGCGATCAAAAGACTAATCACTGAAAGTCATATCATTTAAATAATAGTTTTCACAGTCGTTTGATTGAACTGCATTATACGACAGGTCCTGTTAGAACAACAGAAGCAGGAAGAGTACTCGTAATCTATGATTTAGCAAATCATTTGCGCATACTTGTACCCTGTTACAATTGAATTCAATTTTAATAGTGCTTCGAGAGACCTACAATTGAGTGTTCTTTCTATCGAAGAAAAAAATTAAAGAATTGAAATGAATAAATCAAGTCCCATTGCCATCAACTACTCTCGACCAATAACTTCAAGTCTACATACATAACTTCTTCTTTAATTTAACTTGTTTCGTTCATTTTATTTCCCCATTTCATTTAATGAAATGGATGTGACAGAGTTGTGCTCCCTTGGCCGAGTGGTTAGCGTCGTAACTAACATGCCGGGTGTTCGGGTTCGATTCCCGTTCTGGTCGGGGGAATTTTTCGTCAAAGAAATTTCCTCCGACTTGCACTGTGATCACGCGTATTCTAGAGCTTGCCACTCAGAATGCATTCAAGGCGTGTTATTTGGCATAGAAATCTCAACTATGTACTAATAAAAATGACGCAAGTAATACTACGTTGAGACGGCGAAGTTCCTCTAGGAACGTTAGTGCCATTGAAGAAGAAGAAGAAGAAGAAGAAGATGTGACAGAGTTCGTTTCATCCGTTCGGCCCCAACCGCTCTTTGGAATTTATATTTTTTTTGTGATTTCGCGTATGAGCCTATGTATCTATACCCTCCTCCGTTGAAATTGTTGCAATTGTTACTGTAACCGAGCGCTGTCGATTCGAAGGGTCTCTCGACTACTCAATTCATATGAACATTTATGCGCGCATTTATGGTCGGGGAGAAGGCACACACAAATCCAATTTTCGTTGGAAATAAACATACAAAGCTGTTTTGCAACTAAATACTTGCCCGTTGGGTCTTAAAGATGCGACAGAGGTATGACGGGGGACGTTGTCGTACGACAGTTCACTACGAACCTTTGCAACGAAGGTGTGAGGTAACAGATTCAATTGCACCTCAGTATATCGATATACACAGGCTAGAAGTGTGATTACGAGATCGAATCGCTATGACAATACAGGTGAATCGATAATGATGATTGCGGCATCGCTATCTGTAGCAAATGTTCTTTGTCCTATAACAATTAATATTTATTTTTCATTAATTTTTCTCTTCACTGAAATAAGAGATATTCATCTATTCTCTAGTTTATCTATGATCCTGTATGATGAGCATGCAATAAGTAACATCAGAACTCAACCTTTCTATCATCAGTACATTTTCATATTTATAAAAAAGTTTATTTAATTTATAAAAATAATATACTACACTAAATTTGGAGCCTAACTGCTAAACTAGCTAACTATGCACCATTCTAATTCAAAATTTTTTCCCTCGTTTCATTTCAGCACATGGATCTTCATCGCACCTAAAAACTATGAAGCATATAGTAGTTGTGATGGTTTTTATAAACATAAACTATGGTAAGACATCAACGACAGGAAGTATATTCGCAAAAGTATAGTCGTAATTCAAATTAAATTGTTTCTATACCCATTCCCCCAAGATAAAATGAACTCTGGCGTGACATCCTTGTTATGGAGCAATTTCACGTCAAGTCAGATGACCTGACTCTTTTCGATTTTTTTAAAACTTTCTAAATCGGAGAGGGTCGCTTGGAAATGATTTTTTTTTCAGACGATATGGCGTGGTTTGATCCATGATAAAATATTGAAAACTGAATTCATTATACCGTTCTGAATCATATTTCGGACGCTTAAGGCATATTATGCAGAAAACAGATCTAAACTTTATGCACAGATATTATTTGGTTGATATTTTTAATAAATAAGTTCAATATACTTTTAAGCTTTCTACTTTGGTACCTATTTGATTGAAAACATAAAAAAATAGCAATAGCATCAAAAAAGCATCGAATAAAATGCTTTTCAAATGAAGCGAATAAAAATCAAACTTCGGACGCCAAATCAAATTTCGGACAGATTGAATTCAAATTTCGGACAGTTTATTTTGTAATTTTTTGAACGAAAATTACATTACACTTGATTATATTTTATAGTCAACTGCGAAACACTTACCAAGCAATCACAGTAAACTGTTAACGATGATGAGAACTGTTGAAACACGGGAGAAATTTAAATATTTATGAACGGGTAAATTCTACGTGCTCACGAGAAGGCAACGTCAAACACAAACGATAATGAGTAGTGTTGATAGATCCGATTATGTTATAATTTAAATGTAGTTCTCATGTGAAATGATTAAGAAACCAAGGGATTACTCTAAAGAAGCAATTGTGATATTAATTTGATAGTTATATCATCAGTGCATTAAGCATTTCAAGATATTAGAATAAAGTGTCCGAAATATGATTCAGAACGGTACATCATTTGATCATTCCTTCCTACATTTTTTCCATTCCATTTCCGAAGAATAAAACCTAGCATATCTAGGAAATAAGCTCGTTTTCCCGCGGCAGGGATATTGAACGTTGTAACAGTGAATGAAAACTGGAACCACCGGGAAGCCATAATTAATATTGGATCAATCATTTGCTCTTCTTTTCACTTCCCGGATGCTCCCTTGCAGGCATTTCCTCCCGCCCCCAGTCGGTCGACATCGACGAGCCGCACACATACACACCACCGAAGCATTACTTTCAAACGTCTTCCTTCGACGAAACGGTAGAGGACGATGACATTATCAAAAACCCACTGGACCGGGGGCCTTACTTTGACATTTCGGCCTCGAGGAATGTAACGGCTCTCGTCGGGAATACGGCCTATCTAAACTGCCGAGTGCGGAATCTCGGGAATCGTACTGTGAGTATTTACTTTGGGTTAAGAATCGTTGAAATTAGATTGATTAATTTTAATTATACTTCCGTTCCCTTGTTTTTTTTAACTGCAGGTATCGTGGATCCGACATCGAAACCTGCACCTACTCACGGTGGGTAAAGCCACCTACACATCGGACCAAAGGTACATAATCCATCACAAGACGATTGGTCGCTGAAGGTAAAGCTACCCTCACAAAAAACAACTAGTGTTTGAAAAATTCCGGACATTTCTCGAATTATGCAAATTCCTCGTCTCATCTGAACAATTTTTTTTTTCATAATTTTTTCGTTATTTGAGAAGCTTTCCCGTTGGCGTAGAATAAAATAATTCACCCAAGATAAACTTTATATAATTGAGTTTTATTTACGAAATAGACTGTTTCATTGTCAAATAAGTTTTTTTTGCGTCATTACCTACAACTTTCCACCCAAAAATCACGTAACGCATTGTACCGTAACAACAAAATCACTCATTCATGACACCGGAATCCACGAGAAAGCTGAAAAAGATATCAATATTTTCTATCAACTTAACGGATGTTGGTAAAGGATTCTTAGAAAAATCCACCATCGGTTCGCAGGGACCGATTTGAGCCAGACGAAAGGGCCATGTAGTTCCCTCAGGCCCCCAGCTGGATGGGGATTCATCGTGTTAACGGTGCCTTCTCTTTGAATCTCTCCTGTGCCGTGTGGTTCGAATATATTATCGTTTTTATTTATGGGAATCAAACTTTGAAATGAATGCTAAGTTAGATTAATAATTAATAAAGTTTCCCATTCAGCAATTCGCTTAATTCACTTGATTAGGCTCGAATTGGACAAGATAACATTCAACTCAAGTGCCGCGGCTAAGTGTTATTTATTTTCGAAAGTTGTCGGTTTTTTCTTTAAGAGAGAAGTGAGTAATTTTTCAGCTCGGTTGAACAGTGAGAAAAGTAAATCCGTCAGGCACAAACGACCTACGAGGGCTCGCTCATCGTAAAGAAAAATAGATTTCAATTCGAGACTTGAAGCTCAAGCATCATGCTCAGGAAGAGAAGAAAATATCAAGTGTAACGAAGTGGTAATAAAGCAGCATCGAGATTGAAAGAAACATCCAGATATGAGAAATTCCAAACAGTGAACAGAAATTTTCATACCAACTTCGGAGGGAACGTGCACAGTTTTGTTGCCGAACATCATCGACCTCAGAAAATGACATTGCTGTATGTTGGAACACTAAAAATGGAATGAAGAATATGGTTAAAATTTTCACAAGCGAAGTACCAAACAAATTTTTCAAAAATAACAGTGAAAAAAAAAACATTTTCAAATCTTAAATTTATTTTTCCAAAAACGTTCAACATACATTCTGAGAATATCTGAATGGCCTTAACAATAACCAACAGTTCATCAATGCATCGGATGATGAGCACTAGAGTGCCAATGGATGTATGGGAAAAAAGGGACCCTCGAATTTTCAAAGCGAACTTCTTTAAAAATGAAAAATGACAAACTTTGACCGCTGTGCGACACTAGTAAATGAAGTTCGATTGAGCTGGTATTTTACATAGGGTTGTTTTTCGGGGGAATCAACATTTTCAAACAAGTTCGCTCGCTTTGAAAATTCGAGATGACCATTTTCATTGGCACTCTAATGAGCACATCTACAAAGAAAAAGAAATCTAACATCTTTTTCATGTTTTCTTTGAAAAAAATTACAACCTATCCTAATTTTGTCCACAGTCAAGTTCGCGATATAATAATATAATTCGACTAAGTTCAAGAGTATATTAAATTATGGACTTTTGTCAAGGACGCCCATTTTATATCTCTTATAGCTTCTGTAATTTTGCATTTTTGAATGGAGACTCCTGAAAAATTTTACGTTTTATTTGTAACATTTTTGTGTTTATATTTTCGTGATTGACATGTTTCTGAATAGCAAGAAGGTTTCAGAACATGTCAATCGCGAAAATTTTCTAAAATTTTTGTTTTTTTAACATTTTTTTCTAGAAGAAACACTAGAAAAAAATGTTAAAAAAACAAAAATTGATTTTTCCAAAAAAAAATTCTAAATTTAGAAAATTTTCGCGATTGACGAATTTTTTTGATATTTTTCAATAAAAAATTGATCAAATTGCTATATTTCGTTCTTTGACCAAAATTTTGTAGGTAAAAATTGAAGAAAAAAACTAAGGCCATATTATAAGAGGTGTCTGAATGTTTTAGAGATGTTAATTGCATATTTGACATCTCCAGAAAAAATCAAGACGACTTGATGGGAACAGTGTCACTCAACAAAGTTTCACTGGATCTGAGATAGGGCCACCGACTCCTAAGACGAGTTGGCATGAAATTCGTCATATGTAGTCTTATCACCAAAAAGAAAAAAAAAATCGGGTGATTGGTGGGGAAAATAATAGAATTTTGAACGTCGTTTGATTACGGTTCTATAATGGGTGCTTTGCAACTTTTCAATCTCTTTTTCGATTATTCTACACTACACTACGCTTCTACACTAGTTCAGAATTGCATTCAAATAGGATAACTTCTAATGAATAATCGTAATATGATGTCTAAACAATATGTTTTTCGCACACTCATCTCAGCTATACATTTCGATTCAGTATAGAACAAAAGCAATAAAATTAATATTTCAAATAAACCGCCAAATAACTACTTGAATGAATAGCTCTGCCGTAGAAATGATCTCATTCCGAAAGTAAACTGCTTCTCGATAAATTCTGCATTCTGCAAGTATGCATACCTTTTCAATTGCTCTCAGCACGACAAAATGGAAATAGTCATTACTGGATTCTCCTCTCATGATTCCCGGGAAGCTTACGCTCATTTTTATATTTTTTTTTCATTTCCCTGAGAGGATTGTTCAATACGATATAATAAATAGTATCAAAATCTAATGCCTCCTAGAATCTCGCAACCGCACTCGACAACATCTCAGTTATCTTTACTTGTCTTCTAGGTATTGTATCCACAACCACGGGACTCTGGAGTGTACGAATGTCAAATATCTACAACACCCCCGGTGGGATACTCCATGACGTTGTCCGTTGTCGGTAAGTATTTCCGCCAATTTCCTCGCAACTCACACAATCATTTTCTGCCGTGCTCTCATGCCTTCAGTCAGGACGGTACGATTTTTTTTCTCTATTTGATTTCATAGTTTTTCATATTGTACAAAGCTATTATCACCTTACGTTTATGATTTTGGATTAATTAAAACTTGTTTTCGCTGTATAAGAATTGGAGTGATAATAACCAAGAAGACACAATGAAGAGGGCGTTCTTCATCGGACCTCTTTCGAATTTACATTCTGGATGGAGCTCGGAAATTCGATGGGAAGAAAATTATACGGATTGCTAACCATGGCAAAATCTGTTTTATTTTTTGTTTTGGAACGGAGCGGCACCACCGATCGGGTAAAACGTAATATCATAGCGAAGAAGCGATCAATCTGCATTTTTATGAAGTCTTATAAGTCATGGGCTATTTCTTTGCTCCGAAACGCATTAATAAAACCTTGAAGTTAACAGGTGTGTGTGACAGTTTGTCCTCACTGTGTGGTTGTTAATCTTTCTGATAGAAAACCTTGCGAACAACAGAAGCAACGTGATAATTGTTCATAATCTCTTACTAACATAGGATTAAGCTGATGGAGAGCCACTGCTACCAACGAAAATTACAGTTGTTCAACACAGAATCAACTGGTTTTTGTTCATATATATCTTAATTTCAAGCAAATTCAAGCAAGCGTGATGGCGTGAATAACAGTTTCGGTAGAGTAGAGCTACTCTACCCATGTTTGCATAGGAAACATAATCACCACATTTTTGTTGTTTTTTTCGTCTACAAGCGTAGCGATGCAAATTTCCAATGAAATAATATGCCCAGTTGAAGGATATTATCGGCAAAAAGGGGGCCCATGAGATTTTGCGCATTGAAACATATCTTTTCCATTTGGAAAACGCTTGCGTCTACCGGATAAAATCAAAGAGGTTTGGAAGAAATTTAGTGAAATGTCTGGATTAGTTCCGAGTCTATGATAGTACTTTTTCATGAATATTCTGGGATATGATAAGAACAGCACTGCCCATGTTTGTACAGGAGACGAAAACGACAAAATGAACAAAAGCGGCTTTTTCCGCTGTTTCGCATTCTACTCAATGTAATACGTTTGCTCAACATGCAAACATTTTTTGTTCGAAAACATTTGAGCAATTTTGAAAAAAACGTTTCCGAAAAATCACTGTTTGCCCGCATAACAGACGTAGTTCCATACAACTTTCGTACATCGTTCGAAAATCAACAATTGTTAGTATTATATGCTATAAGCTAAATCTACATTTGAATTACATTCTTTGTAGAGTCCAAGCATGCCTGTCACGATAGTGCATTATTACTTAGAGTTTCCTAATAGATGGATATAAGAAACCATTGAAACACTGCTCATATAATTACTATTTTCTGTACACTGCACTGCGATGAACAAAGAGAAGCAATTGTGTTTTTTAATGTTATAATTACCTAAATTTCTGTATTTGCATCTTCAGGTAGATAATGAAACAATCAGATCAGTAGTAAAATTAAAATAATATTGGTTCTTAGCATTATAACTCCTCGTATTCAACATCGAATTGTTTCACATACTCAGCATTTACTCATACCGTTGGAGTAAGTCACTCCACCATCTTTATGCGATTGATCGTGATATCGGTAAATGATGTTGCTAAAATTACCTAGCTGTCCCCGTGAGTTTTTTTTTTCTGTTACGGAAGTTATATTTCGGATGCACGGAGGATTGAATAAGATTGTCTTGATGATTGGAATGTCAAACGGAAGAATATTATTTCGCATAACTTTTTTCGGACGAATTCACCGTTCAGCAAGATTTCATGTTTCCACGGAACGGTTTTCTACAGTATGAACTTAAATGTTTTGAATTCTATCATGAAATTGTTTACAGGGTCTTTCAGATAAAACACTCACGCAACAAATGTTAATAACTTCTACAAAGGTGAATCGAGTTTTATATTAAAAAACGAAAATAAAGCTTATTTTAGGACATTTTTGATGTGACCAACTCTTTTTTCGATAACGCGTTTTAAACGGTGAACAAAATTCTTCATGCACAACTCTAACATTACAACTTCGATGCTCTTGAAAATCCGAGTAATTTCTTTTTTTTCCTCAAAATTTTATAGCCTATTAACATAGCAACGGTCCTTCACGTACCCCCAGAGAAAGTAACCAACGACGAGAAATGTTGAAATTCTTACCATAAGAGGACAAAGTTTCATTGAGCCTTCGGTTGCTCGAGTAATACGATTTCACTAAAAATACACGTTCTTGTAAATTGTAATTCTTGACACAAATAACCATCCGATCAGACTGAACGAGTAACCGAATATCATCGTCCCGAAGTGGGGAATGCAGTGTTACCATCGACGGAGCGAAATTTTTTGCCAGAGCGTTTAATCTGAAGGACCCTGTATTACATGGTTTGAATCACACATCGGGGCTACCAAATTTATCTATAATCTCCTTTTCAACCTATCCCTAAATGTATTCAAGGTTCGTTTTGTTCATCGTTTTCATGACCTAGGTAGTTTCGTCGAATAATAGCTATTTGAAATAGAAAAGAAAAGAAAAATGCCAAGGTAATTTTCACAATCCCAAAGAATACAAATCAAATAAAAAGAACGAATCTCATTGCTTATTAAAGATTTTATTTTTTTTTTACATTTAGGCAGGTTTCCACTTCTACAAGGCCAGGTGAGATTCGACAGAACAATTGATATTTCTCACTTCAGGACGAACAACGTGAAGAGTCGGATGCAATTGAATTGTCTTTTGAAAGTCTTCTACTTGAGTTCGTAGCTTCGAACTCTCGTTTCACAAACACGTTAAGCCTTTTATTTCGAGTTACTTTCATTTTTAAGATTCACGATTGGTCAGCGCAACGGAATAGAGAGAAGGGTTAATAAAAAAAAGCAAGCTTTCAACCCAAAAATCATAAATCTTGATTTTAATTTGCAAGGACCCTGAGCTTAATGAGCAGAAGTCGGAAATGGTGTCGTCGTTCGTACATCAGTTTCATCGGTGTCAGCCTTGGTGGTGATGGTGCTCTGGAAGCCACATGGTTCTTCGTGGGAGAAGTTATTGGGATACACAATGGCTACAAAGCAACGCTAAATAGTGATTTATTGTCCAGCTGTTCGTACCATTATGTGAATAGTCAGCGGCCAAGTTATATGAACACGTTTCCACATCTTGTGCTTTTATCTTGGTGGCTGTCTTCGGTGCACAGAAAGCCGTTGACATTGAGTGAGCTATGTTAAACAACCCAAACTGCAAGATGCTCTATCTGGGGGAAAAAATTGTTGAAAATTGTCGATCCACTGCATTGTATCACTCAAATTGAGTTTTTTTACGACACTTGAGCTGCCATTCTACGCATAGTTGTCCCATATTCCAAAATCAGCAACTGATAAAAACACAATCAAAGTTTTCTAGGATATTTGTCCACCAAAAGCTTCAAGCATTTCAGTTTTGCAATACACTGGGTTTTTTATGAACAGTAAACTATTGTATAATGAAATGTGAAAAGTTCTCCTCACTTAAATCCATCAAGCTCGATTATATGTTTCAAATTCAGGGTGAACAGTTATGCCTAGTATATCAACATTGTTTTTTGAAGTACTGAGAATAAACAATAAGTTTATGGTGTTTTCCGAAAGATTATGCATGAGAACATCGTTTTATGAAGAAGGGAGTGATCTGCAACACCTTTGCAGAATATATATCTTAATGTTATTAGGCATTCGTTAACAAGGTGTAAACGTGTTCTATTAAACTTTTTTTTTCTGAGAATTAGTTTGTTCTTCCAAAACAGAAATCAGTGCATTAGCCCTCGCGAAAGCGTGGCATAAAATTATTGTACTTGACCCGATTTATTTATTATGGATCTACAGAATACATGGCGGGACATTTATGCCTAGAATCTCAACATGGGAAAATTGAGCTTGATGTTGTTGTTTTTTTTTAAATCTGGTAACAAACAATAACTTTTTTGTGCTTTTCCAGAAGATTAGGCATAAAAACATCATTTTATGAAGAAAAGTGAAAATTGTCAAACAGTAACATGGGACAACTATGCGTAGAACGACAGTGAGGTTTTTTTAGGGTGACCATTTCCATTTTAGTGTGGTCCAAAAAACCATTTTTTCGCATTTATACCAAAAATGACTTTTTTTTAAATTCATAACTTTTGAACTACTTAACCGATTCAGATGATCGACATATCAAATTAAAGCCAATCACCTGTTCTTTTTCAAAAAAAATACTATACCTGCAGAAAATTTGAATCTGCTCTCGTTATTATTGATTGTATTCGTTTTTTTATTGTTTTCTTAATCTCGGGGCCAAAGGCGCTATAGTTTTTTGTATTTTTTCTGGAAAGCTGAGGATTTTTCACTCAACATATTTCGAAACCAGGGAAGCGTTTTTTTTTTCGTTTTTGAGTTATGATTTTTCAAAGTTAGCCGATGGTCCAAAAAATCATTTTTTTCCGATTTTTTCCACTACAAAAAAACATAGCTTTTGATCGATTCAGATGATCAACATATCAAATTAAAGCCAATGAGCTAGTATTGTTTGAAAAAATATTACACTCTGAATAAAAATAAATTTTGTTTTCGTAATTATTGATTATATTTGTTTTTCTATAGCTTACATCGTTTCGTGATCAAGGGCGCCATATTTTTAAATATTTTTTCCTGAAAGCTGAGGTTTTTTTTCACAAAATATATCCGAATACCAGAAGGGTGTTATTTTTCGTTTTTAGGTTATGATTTGTTTTCAGGAAGTTTTTAGGAAGTTAACATGTTTTCAGTTTTCGCTAGTAGGCTTTAATTTGATATGTCGATAATCTGAATCGGTCCAGTAGTTCAAAAGGAATAAATTTTTGAAAAAAGTCATTTTTGGGAAAATAGGGAAAATGATTTTTCGGACCATCGGTTAACTTTGAAAAATCATAACTCAAAAACGAAAAAAACGCCTCCCTGGTTTCGAGATATGTTATGTGAAAAAGCCTCAGCTTTCCAGAAAAAATATAAAAAACTATAGCGCCTTTAATCCCGAGAGCAGAATTCAAATTTTTTGCAAATATAGTATTTTTTCAAAAAAGACTTGGCTTTAATTTGATTTGTCGATCATCTGAATCGGTCTAGTAGTTCAAAAGTTATAAATTTTTGAAAATAGGCATTTTTGGAAAAAACGCGAAAAAATGGGTTTTTTGGACCACCCTAAAATGGAAATGGTCACCCTAACAAAAAAATAAAAAAAACTCACAATTTGCGATAAAGAACAAAGCTACCACTTTTGACGAAAATCTGAAAACCACTTTATCGGTTTGGCATGGAATGGCTGTATAAATAACTTGTGGCCTATAAGATCTGTCAGTAAAAGAGCGGCACTGCAGGTAAGGGCATCCTAGGATGGTACGGCTGAAAAATGACATCCATGCTGTTCCTGAACGTTCGGAGTTCGACGCAATCCTCTTCGCGAACGAAGACTCGTATTTTGCATGAAGATTTACAACTTTGTAAAACTTTGACAACTACTCAAAATCACAATTTTCATTCTCATATGACCTATTTTATTTAAGATTGTTTTTATAATAGAATCATTGGCATTTTTCGAAAATCATAACTCGAAATCTGATTGTAAGGTGATGTAAGGCAAAGTTCTTGGTAAATGAATAGAAAAAATATTATTTTCAATACACCATTAAACAATCTTACTTTAATATTATTTTTTTTTTAATCTCAAAACGGTCTTCTTCTGCAATTTTTGTAAATATATTTTTATCAGAAAAATCCAAAATAGCGATATGTATTTGTGAAATTGTATCATTACGAAAAAAGTGCACGTGAGTTGATCGCTCGAAATGCAAATGTAGTGTTCGTTTCACAGACACTGTGGAGAAAGGATATATTTCGATTTATGCTCCGCCTGTTTGCAACTTACTCAATATAGAAAGACGTCATTTGTCGTTTTCTATTAAACCCAAATGAATGAATGAACCGAAGAGTTTGATGCTTCTATAATTCAATACATTATCGTGTTATAACACAGATTCGCTCCATTTAGCGAGCAGTCAACAATCTCCGTTAAAACGTTGAATCGTCCGAATATTGAGCGTTTGCACAATAGCAGTGTCAGTCCCAGCTCCCAATGATATCTATTATACAAAAAGACAAAAGTCGAAAATTAGATTAAAAAGTAGTCACACTTCGCAACACATCAGAAGAAAAACATATATATATATTTTTTTTTTTCTTACTTTGTAACTGTCAGGGACCGACGCGGGGCTGATGTTTTACGAAAACACATAAGTTTTGTTTGATACTAAGTGTAAGTAAAACTAGCTGGTTTGACAGGCTGCTAACATCTGTGGGCTGAGAAGCGAAATTTGCGTGACAGCTGACTCAGTCAACCAAGATATTTATGTTTCCCTAAAAATACTTGTTACATTTTTGAAGAAACGCGGTTGCTCCATGTTGTTCTGGATAAACCCCGCTTTTTGTCACTACGGGAAAATGGCTGAAAACGGGGCCAGAACTTTACCGAAATTGTGAATCACGGGAGCTAATTGAATTGTATTTGTATTTCCTGTATTTTTGAGTCATAGAACTTTTAAAAAAAAGATTTGATCATTCCTATAAAAACCTTATCAGTGTGCATTTATTCATTTTTTAAACGTTCTACCGTTTTATTAGAAATGATATTATTTGAATAACACATCGAAATGCGGGTATTTTAAAGTAAAAACGCATGGGAATTTATGAAATAATTCTTAATAAATTAAATTTCCCACATGTATTGCTTAAAGAGTTTTTTTTTTATCCCATTTATTTATTTATCAGGCTCATTAGCATTTTATCTGTAACAGAGCCGGGCTTTTATCGTGTACATGTACATATGTTTATGTTTCTAGAAATTGTAAATTACACAGTAGAAGTAGTAGCCATTTAGGCGTTAGGTTTTCTGTTCCATTACATTATTGTAAATTAAACTCTAGTAGCCATTTAGACGTAAGGGTATTCTATCTGTTCTTCCATTGTTCAGCAGACCGGACAGCGGAGACAGTTGATATTGATCATTGTTGGGTTATTTATAGAACAGCAGCCCGATGTGTCTTGCAGAGCAGAGCAGTTGTATGGATGAATCGATCTTATTTCGACCGTGGATCGATTTCCATCGCTGATGATGGTTGCGTGGACGTAGTTATTCTATAACAACACAAAGATGGCCAATTGAGGACCCTGAGTTTGAACTCACGATCGATCGCTTAGTAAGCGAACGCGTAACCACGTGGCTACGAAGACCCCCTGCTTAAAGAGTTAACAGCAGTGAAATTGTTGAGCCATCCGGAAATATCCTAATAAAGTATCTGAAGCACCGAAAGCACATCATGAATTTACTGATTCACGTGTCGTGTTTATATCATTAGAGAAAACTCAAGAATTGGTCGGTGCTAAGTTAGAGGAGACCAAATAGCAAAATTGACAATTTCGTGTTATTAATTGGATTAAGTTGAGCACTTCGTAAGCTACATGCCACATTTATCAGATTTGGAAAATCACGCGTACAGCAGGAATAACATATCGAAATTGCTTTGAATGATCAACGAAAATCCATTATAACACCAATCCTCAAACTCGTTTTTCTCGAAATTATGAAAATCACATGGTTCGGTCTGACTTAACACCGACCAATTCATTCATCTCTAATAACAAAATAAAAAGGAAAGATATGTTTGAACATCACTTCACGATCAAATATTATTAATAATACATTTATGTTAAATATTTTTTCCTGAAAGCTGAGGTTTTTTTCACAAAATATAACCGAATACCAGAAGGGTGTTATTTTTCGTTTACAACCCTATAGAAAATTAAATCCAAATGTTCATAATAATCACATTCTTCAAGATGTCCAATTCTACTGTATCATCTCATCGAAAATTTATTGAATAGTACCAAATCTGTCATACCGTTCTAATACACACTCCTACTTTCCCTTACAGAGCCCATCACGACGATAGTCGGCGGACCAGATCTGTACATCGATACAGGTTCCACAGTAAATCTAACCTGCATCGTACGACATCTACCGGAGCCTCCGCCGCTCATTCTGTGGACGCACAATAGCGAGGTGAGCCCAGCTGATAGCGAATCGTGACACTGGTACTGCATCCAGATTGGTTGTCACCAGCTTGAAAATTTCATTGCACGCCAATCAATTACAATTCCTACGATAACAAGAGCTGATCATCAGATTGACTTGTTTGCCCGAGGGCACCCGTGTGGGTCGTTGATTGACACTGCACTGCATTTGGCAATCCTAGCGATAATACGAATAATCGATTTTCCATTAATTGCATCATATTGTGTTGCCATCGTTTGACACGAACATTAGCACCACGAAGCACTCCTGGTTTGGTGACCTAGTCAAAGCGTCATAATCAGTTGGAAGCAATTTTGTTGACTAAGCGATGATTTTGTAACCATTTATTCATAGCGGAACTCGTGAAAATTTTCCAACCCTGAACTCTCCTTAAAACTACTGAATACCACACATATTCATCGAATGTTAAATCATTATAAAATCACATGTGCTCATGTGGTTTCACTTCTAGCTAACTGTAGACACAGATCCGAACAGGTTGGACCATGGTCTGGCCCCGGAAGACAGGAAGATAAATTCGCAATCAAGTGGACAGATAAAAAAGTGACGTTTTATTTAATCGCCTGATGGTACCCAATGATGCCATTGACTCTGAGTAAACCAGCCAAATGTGACAGTGATATCACTCCGTTTACGGAAACGCCAATAAACATTTATTGCAGATGGGTCATTCAAGGATTAAACTATAGTTTCGACAGGTGGGGAGCACTTCCTGTTGACGGGAAAACATTCAATTAGAGTTCATTAAGTACGACCATTATTTCTATGACGAAAGTTGCTTTCCACTTATTGATTGGTAGGTACCGCAAATCATTCAAGAAGTCGATCATTACCTGCAAAAAGTTTTTTTTCACTCAATTCTGAAGCTCATCCAGCGTTTATGGAATCAATCTTCATCTCGCGTATCGTAATCGTTGATTCCAATTAACAAGTTTTATGTTTGAACTGAACAAACCATTCGTTTGACCCGTGTAGTGCACAACGCACCTAACAACCTCCTTCACTGCAGGTTTCAGCGGAATCAGAAAGTAATTTTAAATTTACCTTCAGAAGTTTGCGTTTTCGGGGAATCTTTGCGGAGGAATGCTTTTCCACAAACAGCGAGCAATGAACCATATGATGGATTAAACAAGCGAAGAAGTGAAGCACATTACTTTGTTCGTCGAATCAAAGAAAAATTCTACACCTGCTGAAGTTTTGTATATCTTTTTCTGTGCAGGTTTCCCTCCTCTAAGATTTTCCAAATGTTTGCGTCGGATTTCGTAGAACTCATGATTACTCTGACACGTGTTCAAAGTTTGACAATGGATGAATTACTTTGCATGGGAATAAAGTAATTGTATTTTTCTTGTGTAATAACGAAAAGCTTCAGACAGCCAGCTTACGGTTATAGCGCAGTGAGTGATTCGTATATAAACAATTCGGCCAAAGAAAATTTTTCGAGTCAAGTTAATTCACAATTTGAATGTGATATGCGAAACGAATTCCATATGGTTAGAATGTAACCGAATCAAGGGGAGCATATTCTAAACCATAACAGAATCTCGTTTTCTTACGAAGCAACAACCAAAATTCGCATTTCATGTCAACTTTGGTATTATCACACGTTCCATCAAAAATAAAAGTATTCTGCTGAAAATAAAATCACTCTTTTAGACATGTTTCGCAACCCCTTTTCCTGTCTTGCATTACTCGTCAACTGTTTGTGTCATTGCTCGAGCAACATTCCATTTCCACTCTTGAAGTATTTTCCACTTCTATACTGATAAATTTCCCTCCATCCTTTCTCATCGGCTTTGACGCAGGAAATCAATTATGACTCGCCACGTGGCGGCGTCTCGGTGATAACGGAGAAAGGAGATATCACGACATCCTATCTGCTGATACAGCGGGCCAAAGCTACCGACTCGGGCAAATACACGTGCTCTCCTTCGACGGCAAACCCCATCACAGCGAACGTGCACGTGCTAAACGGTGAGTACCCTTTGGGGTAGTGTTTATTCTTCGAATCTGCAGATGTGGATAGGGGTGCAAATTAAATGAAGTTGTCATTCGCGAAAGTCGGGACATAGGTGATTCTGACCATGATAGAATCGTTTATCACAGAGCAGCCAATCATCATGTCTCACTACCAGACGATCGCAAGCCTTTCTACACTAAAGGAATCAAACCGAATGCTCTTCATTTCTTCAATAAACATAATTTCGGTATTATGTTCTTGTTCTGGTTTCACAGGTGAACATCCGGCCGCCATCCAGAGTGCGTTCGGGTTGCAGAGCAACTTCATCCTGACAGGCTGCTGCAATCTGGCTCTCATTTTACTCTCCATGCTGATCCACCGACCGATTGTCAGATAGAACTAGTCATAAATCAGCATTCAAACTGGACAGGAACGAGCGGAATATCTGGTAGTGATGGTGCTGTTTCAATGAATTGCGATGGTGACGATGGAAAACAAGAGAGTAGGACAACCAACAAAAACTATAGATGTGACAGAAGAAGAAAAATACACAACAGGACAAACGAATACAACTCGACCATGACCTCGTTTTCATTAACAACGTAACATAGAAAGAAATTCCTTTTCCTTGCACATCCGTTTCGTTGGTGTTATCGGTCAGTGGAAAGCTGGATAACAAGCAAAAATTAAGGAATTCCTCGGAAACGGGTGGTTGGTACAGACAGTTACAGGGAGGAAACAAAAACTTTTTTTTTATCGAGATGGTCTAGTTCCACGGTTATGGCGAAATTTTCCGTCAGAAAGAAAACCAGGTTTTTTGGGAAAGGATTTTCTAAGGTTGGACACTGTTATTACTGCGAAGCAGAGCGGAAATGCTTGTCGTTGTTCGGTTACACTGGCCTTTGCTTAGGGAATTTGTTAGAAATAAAGCAAATCAGGCTTGCAAAAAAACAATAACATCCTCATGGGTCGATTGATTTAGATAGAGACGCTTTTATACTAATTTAGATAAATTAATTTTTATCTATCCAAAATGAAATCGTTTTGGTGCCATATACCATCTAGTATCTGTTGACATTCATTGACGCTATGATAAATGATTTTGTTTGCACTTATCAAAAAGTACGAGGATCGTTTGGAAAATCCATGGAAAGAGATAAACTACTAAAAATTCTGAAATCACTTCCTCGTTTTAATAAAATCTTTTTCCCGTCAACAATTTCTTCAAATTGGGAATTAAATGGTATATGAGTCCAATTCTGGAGAATTGAAGTAGTGTGAAACGAGTTAGAACCCTATTTCCATTAATTTTGAGACTTTGAAATCAATTTTGAGATTTTGAAAATTGATATAAAAAAAATTGATAACAATAACTGTAATAAATAAAAGCAATTTTGAATTAATTTTTAATTTTTGTAACAATTTAATAATTGTAATAATTTTGTAAAAATTTAAAAATATGTTTGAAACAAATGTGTGATAGGACTGCATCCATTTTCGAATTTTATGTTGAATTTGTGATGCATCCACCTTCTGCATAGACAGCAGCTCACGGATGAGCTTCGGAAGAATCTCAGATGAACTCCTTCGGTAACTTTTCTTTTCCGCGGAAGTTTCTTGAATGTGTCAAAACTCGGATAACTTTTTGGATTGACCTTGGTCTTCAGAACACCCAAACACTCTGATCGAACGACTAAAAAACGGCTGAGCATATTATTATGAAACGTTCACAGGAACGTAGGGGGAATACTAGGCTAAAAATTTACCTGAAAACATTAGAACTTACTGCAGTATTTGCAAAACTACAGAAGATTTTTAAAACACTTCTAAAGACGTGTTTTGGTACTTTTGTAAAATCGATGCAAAAAATTCAAATATATTTTTATTCGCTAACGTAACGAATTAGCCTCGTACAAAATTTATTGGAGTTCTCAAAATCACCTTTCGATTTGCAAAATCACCTTTCGATGATCAAAGACCCAGAATAATCAATGGTTCAAGTCATATTCCTACGTCAAATTTCTGTCCGTGCCTATAGGCACAGACCTTTCTATTTTTTTTAAGTTGGTACTGCTGTCAGTGGTCCTGATGTCATCCTGATGTATAATTTGTATGATAATACAGATATGTTAAGAAGAATTTATATCTTAGAAAACTCACGTTTCCCAAAACTTTAATGTTTTACAAAAAAGGTTTTTTCAATGTTTTCACTGAAATTGGAACAGAACGAAAACGACAGCTTTTTTTTATGCGGGTAATATAAACATTAGAGTACCAATGAAAATGGCCATCTCGAATTTTCAAAGCGAACTTGATTAGAAATGTTGATTCCCACGAAAAATTACCCTATGCAAAATATTAGCTCAATCGGACTTCGTTTACTAGTGTCGCACAGCGGTCGAAGCGGAGTTTTTTGAAACCCGAAAAATCCCCCAGGGGGGGAAAAAGGAAATCGGGGTTTTCGAAAAAAAGATTTGGTGTCAAATGTCGTCAAATTGCATGAAACGTCGAGATCTACTGCCATCTCTTTTTGTTTTGTCAAAAATCGACAAATCTTATTTTTTTTTTGTCAAAAATCGACACTTTGGGACTCGGACTCGTTTTTTCGGAATACGAAGCAAAACGTATGGTTTAGGGTGCCCATCAGGGCATTAAGCATTTCAAGTTATTATTACAGAGTGTCCGAAATATGAAGCTGTTTGAAATATCTGATTCGGAGCGGTATATCAATAAGATTTTCTAAAAAAGTTCTAAGAATACACGAAAAGATTTTTCAGACCAAAAACTCAAGATTCATTATGAAAATCCTGCTACACGCCTCAGTAATACATTACGGTATACGATTATCCAATTTGGATTACAGTTTTCCACTCCCCTTCAATCCATACTGTTGGGTGGATTTGATTGAATTCCTGTTTGCTCAGTTGGTTATTAGAACGGTTGCTTTCCTACAGAGCTTACTGTGGATAATCCAGTAAACGATGCTCGTATTCAGCTCACAGCTGGACGCACATTTCGGTGTATGTTTAATGCGTTTTGATTACATTACATCTAACTTTGTGGCAGATCTGCTGTATCCATAACGTACATTATTTATGTTCATTATGGTAGGATTATGGTATGTGATGAGTTTTGTGTGAGTCATTCAAATAATGTTGGGCGAGTTCAACTGAAAGTGGGTTTCAGCATGTTTGGTTCCGTTGCTCAGATTTATCCAATACGCTTCCGTGCTCCAAACTCGAGAGTTTTTGATCCTTTTCAATTGTAAATACTGTAAATTCCTATTTCTTCTGATATCACTTTTTGAAAATACGTGGCAAAAAATCTAAAGGAAACGCGATGGTTTGATTGGTTTCATTTAGTTTTTTATGATTTTTATCATTTCACAGTAATGACAATGGAATGGAAATGATGAAATGTTTTCTGCGACTGGAGTCACAAAGTAAACACGTATTATTGCACATTTATACACCGAAAAAAAAATTCATATCAGATTTATCTGTACGGCACATATTTTGACGTAGGGCTACGTCTTTCGGGAACATATTGGTACAAAGTGAAAATCGAAAATCGAGAACATCGTGAAAATTGTCCAATTTCAAACGCTTATTGCTCAGTCATTTCATGATGGATTGATGAAATTTTTGCGTCAACCGATTTCTGCACTCCATAACAATTTGTTATATTGAAGAAAATAATATATGATATGAAACTAACTATCGAACAATTAAAAAATCTCAACCCCTTTCCTAACGGAAATACCCACTTCTAATTGGTCGAAATTGACGACACATGCGGCGGATCCCTAACAGAGACAATAAAACCAAGCTGTCTGGGGGAAATCGGCATTGCAAATACATGAAAGTAGGGGGAGCTTTTGTTCCTACCGAAATGTATTCCCTAACAGAGACATCAAAACCAAGCTGCCTGGGGGAAATTGGCATTGCAAATGCATGAAAGTAGGGGGAACATTTGCTCCCACCGAAATGTGTTCCCTAACAGAGACATCAAAACCAAGCTGCCTGGGGGAAATCGGCATTGCAAAAGCATGAAAGTAGGGGGAGCTTATGTACCCACCGAAAAGTGTTCCCTAACAGAGACATCAAAACCAAGCTGCCCGGGGGAAATCGACATTGCAAATATATGCAAGCCGGAGGCATTTTTATATTGCAAGTAAGGTGAACGATACGATTATTTCTAGCAAATAAAATTTAAATTTGGAGCTTTAATGTTGGTTGCTTCGTGAAATTTCATATTAATGACCGATCGTGTATTGTGAAAAATTGTATATGGTCATAGTTGTGTTAAAAATGACTTGATATATGAAAATTTAATTTTCATAAATAAAAGCGTGATGTGATTTCTGCATATAGTATTAGGTGTAAAATTCGCATTGGGTCGAATAAACACTCAGAAAGTAAAAATTATAAAAGAAAATTACCTTTTCTTTTTCAAATATGGTTTCTCTATGTTGAAGTAGCATGTTTTTACTGATGAGAAAAATTGATAATTGTGTTCGGTATTGGCAATTATCATATATTACATTGGTGAGTGTTTTTTCTTCATTTCATCCATACATAACACAGGAGGCATCTCGTCTAAGATCACAGAGAGCGGTTTTCATCATATCTCGTTCCACTTCGGTATCTTTTATCTGATACGCACCATCCAACGACTGTTTACCATCCTTCATGTAAACACTGGTACACCCATACCTCGCTTTACGGCCTAGATACGTTCCTGGCCCGCTAAGAAAAAAGCGGTATAACGAATCAATTATTCCAATACAAATTCATACAAACTCTATCGGATCAGTTCCAAGCTTGTTCAACGAAAAGCTGTATAAAGAGCGGCCATATAGCGAAGTATGGGTGTAGAGTGAACAAACAATACCCAATAACCAAACAAAACTACCCTTTTCAGGGCCACCAAATCATTATCAAAGAGTTTAACAATGTAATTCTTCAAACATATCCAAAATCAACAGATAGCTTAACGGAATCCTACGTCAACTATGCGATCGTGTCTCGGACACAACTCTCCTGTGATTTTTTTTTGCATTATAGCCGCGCATATTCATTAGATTAATCTTGCACATGGAATTAAATGTTATTTGCGGTTGCATATAATAATAGATTTATTTTTGAAATATACTCAAAATAGATTCTTTTTACTTTATATAACTCAAAATAGGGAAAAAGTCTATTTCAGCAATGTGTTTACATATTATCGTCTGGAATTATATGAAAATTGTGTACGTTATTCATCTCTCTGATTATAATAAGTAAAAATACTGAAACATTCTTATTCCCTATTTGTGTTATTTGAGAGGGAAACAAAAATGCTTATGATGTTTGTCTTAGATATGGCTTCATATGATGGCTTATTGACTTGAGATGGCTTCAAAATGATCATTAAAATCACCAACAATTCATTGTTCACCTACGTTTTAAATAACTTAAATAAATTCTAGTAGGAATTCTATTACTTTCATAACCTTAGATTGATAATAACATTCATTTTATACTAGTATAAGTATAAAATCACGACAGTAGCCTCCAAAAAACTTGGTTCAAAATTTTATGATTGATGAGCTTCCTCTGATTTCTCATGAGCCTTTTTTTGTTTGAGATTAAACATTTTGTTATAGATCTTTCCTCCAGGGTTGCGCTTGCCACCACACCGAAGAACAAAATATAATTCCTGAAAGAGTCACAAAAAGAATTACGTAACATTTAATCTCCGTACGAAAAATCATTCAAAGGTTTATCATGTTGATTAATTGTTGTTATGCAATTCATGTTTTTTGTTTGTATGTTTGTTAATTACCTTTTTTCCTGTTTGAATAAATGAACCATTTATGAGACGTAGTCGTCCAATAGATTTTCCGTGGTTTTAATTCCAAGGCTCAGATGATATTCCGCTATTATGCGTACAAGCATTGACCTTGGGTTGGCGAATTCAATATTGGAGAATCGCCTTTATCTGGTTACCGCACATAAAATCTCATTTCATTCTTCCCGACAAATGGACTTCATTGCATGTTGACTCCCCCCAAAATTAATTCGTTTCTCTCTCGCCTGTATCACGTATGCATATATCGATGTTTGAGTTCATCGAGTTTTGACATATACTACAGGTGAGCTAGATTTGTTTGTACTGTATACGATAATCACTTACACATGAGGGGCTTAGAATGAAAGGGCTGTAAGTGATTTGATCGATTTCTCTACATCGACTCCCTCTTTTGGTCATAACTTAGCTGCAAATACATTCCCAGTTGTATTTGACAATGTGAAAGATAGGTCAGAACCTCATCTATCGAATTCTATAGCTTACTTAAATTGGAATTTTTTTGCAGTTGAGTTATTAACTAAATAAAAAGTTGATGAAGAGAAATCGATCAAGTCACTTACACCCCTTGCATTCTAAGGCCCTCGCATATAAAATAGCTGCCCGCTATTCACTAATACTAGCGCGAGGATCTTTATAGAATACCTGGTAACTGTCTAAGATCGTTGGTTTGAGTCCACGGTGGAATAACAATGAAGCCGTCCATTAACGTCTTTATATTTATTATAACCAATTATAACCAAAATTTCAAAGCTGAATTAAACAAATAGAGTTATCACAGTTATCACAGTTCCGCGACGCACAACCGCTTGCATTCTTGCTTGCATTTGTTTTGATGACATTTGTACCGTTCGCCTCAAAATATATAGAAATAGCCTCCAGGTATGCTACATTACTCAATGCATTATTGTAAGTCCTGATATTCAATCTAAGCGTTTATTATATTTAATGAAAATTTTACAGCAAAAATATAAATATGACAATTATATTGCAAGTGGTTTGTGTGGTAGTTGTCTCGTTTCAAAAACACGGATTTTAGCAGTAAAACATATGCTTTCTATTTATTTAGCTTGCGTGATGAAACACGGCATACCTGAAAATTTTATATGCGTTGCTCTCAAACGAGCAATTTGTGTGACCAACTAGCCCTTCCATATATGACAAAGAATATTCATGAAAATTCAACAAAAATAATTTTTGAAGCGATTTCCATTAACACTTAAAGTTAATACGTTCAATAAAGCTTTGTTTTACGTTTGAGCCGATTTTCTGGTTATTAACCAGTTTTAGAACACATTTTATAATGCGCAAACCGTGAATGATTTTTGGTGAAATCGGAACCATGTCCGTATTTTTTAACCTACTTAACAAAAAGTTTTTCCGATTTGCTTACTTTTTGTATCAGCAATTCGCGATTTTTCATCCATGGATCGCTAATTTTTTGGACGCTCAGATTCCAAGATATCGTCACTTACCAACTTACCCCTATGACCATCTAGCCCCGCCCTATCCTAACTACTTTTTAGCATCAGAAATCAAATTTTCGTTTCACTTCATATGGACGTTAGAATAAGATTGAGTACGTGGGTAAAGAGATTCGTGTCTGGGGGAGTAGTAGTATAGATTGAAGTCAGTTTGAATGAAAATGTAAATTTGTATTCATTCTTTACCTCATTTAGAATAACCATTTGCAAGAATAGTTCATCTGTCATCCTCGCTCTTAAAGTTCGTCAATTTATTTTTAGTCAATTCAAGGCATGTTGGCGGTGAATGACGAGGTAGTGCAAGCGAAGCGACCTAGAGGAGAGTGAAGATCTTCGAAAAAAAAAACTTCAAAGATTTCAGGCCCTGCCTAAGGACCAAAATTGTGATAAAGTTGATTTTGCTTCGATTATAAAAAGTGAAAAATCGTAGCGAAGGTATGATTGGGAACATTGTTAGGATAAGGGGCGAGAAGAGAGTAAATTAAAATTTAATCACAAAAAACCAAATCCCGTTTCAATTTGGATTCCGTACGAGGACAGGTAACTACAGTGAGGCCCTCGCTATAATGATGGAAAGCTTGTTAATATAGAGAAGAAAAACGGCATTTTTCCCGATGAGAATCCATGGCGCTACAACTACCAGCTCGTCTGGAAGCGAGAAAACTGGAAACGAAAAATTAAAAAAAAGTATACGGCAACCTAGGTGACGGAGTAAATTAACATTAATTGAATTAACGTTAATGAATGACAATTGAAAAAACACGCCTGTGAATGACTATGGAAACGAGAGCGAAAATACTGAAATCGGTGATGGAGAAGGTAATACAAAAGTGTACAGTTGAAAAGTTTGTTTCAATTAACGCTGATGACAATTCTCTAAATTTTAGTAGAGAATTTGAATTGAATAAGAGTAAATGAAAATGAAAATTGTCATCAAACTCAGAATAAAGAGCAAGCTAACAGTATCTCCCAGCCTCTGCTATTTTTATTCTAGTGCATTGAAAACTCGACTGATGAGTTCTCGCGTTGATTTCAAGTATATCGTCACATCGGACTTATTATACCTATCTAATGATTTCTGATGCAATTGTAGATCATGGCTACACCATGGATATGGCATATTTAAAATACTTATGATTTACTGCTAACGAATCATGCACTGCGGATCTTTTCGTGATTTGAGCAGTACGCAATCACGCACATGGCTGGTTGAAAGTTATACGATGAACAATAGGGAACGAAGCCTGGCGTGAGCGGTGCTGACTCTGATAGTGCGGCTTGATGCCAATTATCAAAGTGTGAGCAAAAAGCGGTCCTTCTAACAATGGTATGGTATCATCCGTCGCGGCAGTGTTTGAATACTTGATAGTTTGCTGGAAGCAGCCAGATGATTTGTGCGATCAAATTTATTCTAGCCTCAGCCGAGCGGGCCATTTTATTTCCCCACGTTGGTCATATCCAGTCGGTGAGAATTTATGTTATATATGTTATATATTATATATATTATATATATTATTCACGAGCAAGCATTGTACCCCTGTCATGCTGTCTACCTAGGAAAGATTTACTCGCTCGGATCGTTTGTTCATTGTTTGAAATTGTTATATAGTTGCGATATTTTTTTTCAAACTGCGATATGATGAATACATTGCAGTTGTAGTTTCAGATACTTGATCGAGAGCTCTAAGTAGTTCACAAGTAAAATTTAAGCATCGGTTCTTCTAATCTGCTTCCAATCATTTGTGAAAGAAATACATAGATGGGAAATGTAAATTTATGTTAGTTGATGTGAATATGTATGCAAAACTCTTTGACAGATACATTCAATATTACAGCGATTTATTGATAAGTAAGGAGTCGAATATTTCGTATCGGTTACGTTGTCTAACATTCCAAACCCATCTCTAGGAGATGAAAAACGCCACGTAAAGGACCGGAAATGTGCCCCCATTTTCGCGTCTCCCATCAATTCCTTGTCTTGTCTTTCTCAGCCTGTACACCCACAGCTCGGTGTCAGCCATTGGGTTCTTTTTTATGTTCCGAAACCAACGTGACAGGTAAACGATGCCTAAATTATATACTCATAGAGCGGTAAATTATGTACTAAATAGAGCGGTAAACAACATCGGCGATGACGAGCACGAGCCTCGACCAGAGTTAGGAAGATTAATGTCTGGTGTCTTCTAGCGCACTTTGCGCCGTTCGATAGACTCAGCGACGAAAATATCAAGTTTGTAGCATCGTGTTTCAATGGAAGGTTCCTAGATGGACGGTGATCGCTGTGTAAATTTTTCTTAAAGTTTTAAGCTTATTCAAATATACGAATTGTGATGTAGAAGAAACATCCGAACCATTGGGCTTATGCAATGTTAAAAAGCGGGCTTTTTTTCTCTCTCTATTATAGTGACTTTCAATACATTTCGGCTGGTTCGTCACTTTTACTTCCATTTTTGGAAGAATGTCGGGAGTGAGAATTGAACTCGTGATCTCTGCGTAAGAGGTGTGGATGTTACCACTACGTCAGATCGCCTCCACGTGAAAAAAGCTGACTTTTTAACATGAAATTTTACAAATACTCGAAGTAAAATTCATAACTAGCACAACATACCAATGAATATGTCTTAATTCTCAAATCGATGCTGTGCCCCTCGAGAAAATTGAAGGTAACTTTCTCTGCCTTCAAATGGATGAGGCAATGTTTATCGGCAGTTCAATGTCGTTATTTTTTGAGTGTAACTTTTTCTTCTAAAAAGCGAACACGAACACATATGTACGCAAGGAAAGTTCGTACAAATTGTTTCGGAACCATTTTCAACTGTTTTAAGCAAGAAGAAAATCCTTTTTGCTCGTTAAAATAAAAAAAAACAGGTGATTATATTCCGATGAGAGATATTGATATCTAATTTTCTCATATGTTGACATTTCTTGATTAGTAGTTTATACAGAAGTAATCGTCCAGTCTTTTGCATATCATGCTGTCACTGAAGGGCAAATCAATTCGAACTGTCAGAGACAATCTAATGCAAGAAATAAAGATCTACCCCTCTTCACCCTTCAAAAATTATCATTATTTCAAATATCACTATCAACAAAATTGTTCCATTCCACTTGCTCTTTTAGCGATTGACTGATGAAATTATCCACCTTGCGAGACAAGATATCGAAACGAAACAGGTCGTATGCCCATTTTTATGTTTTCATCGATACGGTCGTTTCTGGAGACGTGCCAACGAGCTACAAAAACGTGGCTATAATGTAGATGTATTTGGGGCTGGCGAACACGAGTTGTCCAAGCTGCTTGATATTGGACACCGATTCATTAATTGCCAATAGCAGCAGTCACATAATTGTCATTTTTTGCTAGTTTTATGTTTATTTTTTCGACTATTGACTTCTGTTAACGGAAATTTTTGGTCGTTACACAATCCGGGAAGCGCGATAGCGCTCATCTTGTTAGTATTTTCGAATTGGCATCTTTTAACGTAGGATTTCGTCTTTTGAAAACATTTATAAAAAAGGACTTCACGCGCTTTGTCCAGCAAACTAAACTTTTTGTTATCTACGATCAATGGATGTTAGATTAAAATACAGGTCGGACTCGATTATATATAGTAGAAAATTTTTTTCAACAATTTTTTCAAATCCTATACATAATCGAATCTCAAGAAAACAATTTTTTCATTAATGTATGAATGTCAAACATTGATAGAAAAATAGCTTTTTTGTGATTCGATTATGTATTGGATTCGAAAATTAACGTTGAAAGTAAAATTGCGATTATATATAATCGAGTCTGACCTGTATACACAAACTCATCTGCATTTTTGGCATATGCTCACAAAATTTACTCCGCACTCAAAGGGTTGAGAATATTTAGAAAATTCAATGCTTTGCGAATTTTTATTCTTTTAAATGGAAATAAGACAAAACCTCTCTACTCCTAAAAATACATGAAAAAATGAAGACTAACATTTCTCAAGAAACAACGATCACATCAATCAATATATCAATCGTAATATTCAGTTGCAATATTTATTTCATATTAGCAAACCCGGCGAACTTCGTCCTACATACAACTGATTTTTTAATTCGAATATAGGGTGTGTAACTTAATTCGTGCCGCTTTATTTCTTGCATCAAAAAACACATTTATTTGAATAATAACGTGAATTAATACATTATTCAAAGTATTGGTCATTGCAATGTTTTACTGCGTGTAGACGCAAGTGATGGTTGCAAAATGCTTTGATATAAATAAATATATTTACAATCGAACTTATCAAACAAAAATAAAAATTGAACTATTACATTATTATTTTCGTTTTGTTCGATGAATAATATAACATAACTTCATTCTAATTTGCATAATGCATATCACTCTCACCACTCTTGATGGTTTTATATTTATTGCAATGAGCAGGGCTCTGCATAGTGATAATCAACTGAGGATAGTCAACTGACTATTTGACTGACTATATCCGTATTCAGTTAGTAATTATCTTTTGCTTCTTCACGCAGTTTCTCCGCCAAAACGACTAAACAATCAATCGGGCGTTTAGTCGATATCTCCCTCTACCGATTCGACTATATCATTTCATTCCTCCCAGTCAAATTGTCCTCATTACATTTTGAAGTGACTTCCTCCAAAACGAATTCGTTCCTCTCTTTCTCTCTCCCATGTATCATTATGCATGCATCGATGTTCGAGTTCAACGTGGTTTGACGCTACAGGTGAGCTAGATTCTTTCGTATCGTACACGAAAATTACTCACACGTATGAAATAGCGTGCAGTGTGTGTGCGCGCTATTTTGCACGCTATTTACTAATACCAACGCGAGGACCTTTATAGCATACTTGATAAATGTCTAAGTTCGTTGGTTTGAATTCACGATGGGTAGACAATAAACCGTACATTGATGGGGTAACTTCATTTTTTGCATCAAAAATAATGTTTTCGTTCCTTTTTATATGGACGTAAAAATAAAATTGCGTACACGAAAATACAAGAAAATACATGCAAATGAAAATAAAAATTGCCGTTGATTGAGTGAATAACTGAAAAAAATGTATCTTTTGCTATACCTTCAATTTAAATGTTCGGTTGAAGTTTTCTTTCGAGAAAAATGTCGCGTACATATAATTTTTTTTACTAAATGTAATATCTCACAACAATTCAATTGTTTACAAAATGAAGACATGTTATCATATCTGGCATCCATATACTGGACAGTTAACATGTTGAATGAACTGGTGTGTGATATTACTGAAAAGTAAAAAAACGCGCGAGCTGAAGCGATCACTATGTCATAGCACGCGATAAACTCCAATTGATCGCTTCGTAATACATCGCATCGTACCGCATCGCGTTTACTATGTCCTGAACCAAAATTTCTTCTTCTTCTTTTTCTTCTTCTTCTCCTCCTTTTTTTAATGTGCATTATAGTGACTTTCAACACTTTTAGCTGGTAGCGTTGAAAGTCACTATAATACAGAAAAAAAAAAAAAAAAAAAAAAAAGTCGGAGAGCACGATGTCCGCGAAGCCTCGCGGTACCTGAGGAACTGGGCAGCACCGGGCCCCGATGGTGTTCAGAACTTCTGGCACAAGAAGCTAACCGTCGCACATCCAAAGATAGCTGAGTGCTTCAACAAGGTGCTACGTGACCCACACAACCTTCCTGAATTCGCCACCCGTGGCGTCACCTTCCTCCTCCCGAAAGACAGCAACACATTGAACCCATCAAAGTACAGACCGATAACGTGCCTATCGAGTCTGTACAAAATACTGAGCAGCATAATTACCGCCAAAGTTTCTGCTCACTGCGAACAGCATCACATCATCGCAGAAGAGCAGAAAGGATGCAGGAAAAATACGCATGGCTGCAAAGACCAGGCCATCATCGACGCAGCCATAGTCGGCCAGGCGGTATATAACCAGCGGAACCTAAGTATGGCCTACATCGATTACAGGAAGGCTTATGACTCCATACCTCACTCGTTTCTCGTCCGGGTATTGGAGCTCTACAAAATTGATCCCGTCGTCGTTAGGTTCCTGCAGCATGCGATGAGGCAGTGGAGTACGTCTCTGCACCTCAGTGATGGGGAAAATGTGTTGCAGTCTAGAACGCTGCAGATAAAGAGGGGGATATTCCAAGGCGACTCTTTCAGCCCGCTTTGGTTTTGTCTGGCACTGAACCCCCTCAGTAGGACGCTCAATAGAAACGGTCATGGCTATAAAATAAGGTATGGCGACGGCGCCCACGAAAAAGTGACCCATACCTTCTACATGGATGATCTCAAGGTCTACGCTGATTCCCGTCAGCGTCTAGGTGTAGCTATCCGGGTTGTCGAAGACATAAGCAGGGACATCTGCATGGAGTTCGGCCTCGACAAGTGCCGCTGTGTCCATCTGCTGAAAGGGCAGCTTACCGAATCCGGAGGTTACGAGGTCTATGACGGCGAGTTCATAGAAGACATGGTTCGTGGCGAATCCTATAAATATCTTGGATTCCGACAGCTCACCGGGATTCGCCACTCCGACATCAAGACGGAGCTGCGAGACAAGTTCTTGAGTCGAGTGAACTGTGTCCTGAGGACTTTCCTCAACGCGGGGATCAAGGTACGCGCGATCAACACATTCGCGGTTCCCCTGCTGACCTTCAGTTTTGGTGTAGTCAAATGGAGCAAAACTGACCTAGAGGACCTTGAGAGGAGGATGAGGAAAGCATTTAAAGAGGCCGGAATGCACCATCCTCAATCGGCACTGGAGAGAGTTTCACTGCCACGCAAAGAAGGGGGACTTGGAATAGTCGACATATCTGCACTGTGTGTTGCCCAGGTACGACAACTGCGCGAGTACTTCGCAGAACGCGCCAACCAAAACGCGCTATACCGGGCTGTCTGCGCCGCCGACAGAGGATACAGCGCTCTGCACTTGGCGCAAGCGGAGTACCAACTCAACTGCAATCTGCAGACAGTGGAGGAGAAGATTGCAGCTTGGAAGCAGAAGGCAGTGCATGGTGCCCACCCCCATCAACTGGACCGGCCACACGTCGACAAGGCCGCATCTAATCTGTGGCTAACGCGTGGTGAACTCTCTTCAGTAGTAGAAGCCGACATGATAGCCATCCAGGACAGGATAATGCCGACGAGAAACTGCAGGCGGTACGTCTGGCATCAAGACGTTGATGACATTTGCCGGATGTGCCATCAACCAGGTGAAAACATAGAGCACATTATGGAAGGCTGTCCCGTTTTGGCCAACGCAGCCTACACCGAGCGCCACGACAACGTGGCCCGTATTGTTCATCGACAACTGGCGCCCCAATGTGCTCTACTGGAAGACAACGTACCAAACTACCGGTACCTGCCTGCACCTGTCCTGGAAAATGACCGTTTCAAGCTGTACTGGGATCGCACTGTTCTGACCGACCTCTCGATCCACCACAACCGCCCAGATATAATGGTTTACGACAAGAGCGACCGCAAAGTCACCATCATCGATGTCGCTATTCCACTGAATCAGAATCTGGAGGAGACCCACGGTCGCAAAATCTGCAAGTACCGACCATTGGCCGTGGAGCTCAAGGAACTGTGGGGGCTAAGGGAGGTCCCAAGAATTGTTCCAGTCGTTCTCTCTGGAACTGGAATTGTCCCGAAGACACTTCTGGAAGCGCTAAAGGTGTTGAATATGGAGAAGGAATTGGCCGGCATTCAAAAGTCGGTCATCCTTAGCACCTGCGCGATTGTCCGACAATTTCTCGGTCAGGACTGAAACAGCACGAGCATGCAGATACGTGCATTCCGCAGAGCCTAGTCCCCCTTTGGCATTCAGAAGCCCGGGGGCAGGTGAAAAATCTGGCTAGGTTCGCCTAGTTAAGAAGTGAGATAAGTCTGCCAAAAAAAACTTTTAGCTGGTTCGTCACAGCGATGAGTCGTTAGCTGGTTCGTCACTTTTACCTTCCATTTCGGAAGAATGTCGGGAGTGAGAATTGAACTTGTGACCTTCAGCATGCGAGGTATGGATGTTACCACTACGCCAGATCGTTTTTTCTTCTTATTCTTCTTCTTCTTCTTCTTCTTCTTCTTCTTCTTCTTCTTCTTCTTCTTCTTCTTCTTCTTATTCTTCTTCTTCTTCTTCTTCTTCTTCTTCTTATTCTTCTTCATCCACGAGCGGATAATCAGCGGTGCAGATTATACGCGACAGCGAGTTCCATAGTAAATTCATAGGCCTTCTCGGAATTTGACAGTGAGTGATAGGTTTCCACACTTTTGTCTTGGTCATGGGTTTCACACTATCTGACCACTGGTGTACACGGCCTTCTAGAATCTAGACGGATAGTTTTATGGTTTCTGTATTGATAAAACATATCAGAAATATCTTTTTTCCTGTTTTGAACTCATTTTTAGTGCTTTGTTGCATTATCCGCGATTTTCGTTATTCGCGGTGAACTAGCCATACTATACCGCGGATAATTGGGGTTCTACTATATATGAAAAATGCATATTTTCATGCAATTTTAGCTACTTTTATCATAAGATTTTTGAAGCATTATAAAACTTATTTAAATTTTGTAAGCTTCAATAGATTCTAAAATGTTATCAAAGCTATCGATTGAGTGAAAAAACAAATATTTAAAATTCAATTTCTTATATTAACCCCTAGAGGATATAAAATCCTTTTCACATATCTTTCATTGTATTATGTTAAAAAAACCAGAACGAACAAAATTATTTCAATATTTCTGATTAGTCAAATCCATCCATTATATGGAAAAATACAAACTTTAGAATCAAAACAAAAAACTCATAAATATAAAGGCCAAAAGTCTGGCAGACCATTTGTGAACAGCGGTACATATCAATACGTTTGTAAACAAAAATACTGCATTTCTAATTCCTCGGCGTTTTCGGTTCGACAACAAAAATACTTCGAAAATTCGAGACCATCTAATGGTGCTACCTGGCAGAAACATATCGGAAGCGGAAGGTGTAAAGCAAATCAGGAATGATCCAAAACAAAGGCTTCGATGTCGTTTGAAATTTTGACCCGTTGTTGTGGTGAATTTTGGACATGCATTTGGGCATCTTTCCTCGTTTACTCGTGAATGGTGAAATATAAGTGTGTTTATAATTCTTGTAATTTGGTTGTCTATTCGTAATCGTTTCAGCTCATTTCATTACAAATAAAACAGATACGGCTACGTTGTGGATGTAAAAAAACGTTGAAATATGTAATAAATATACATGTTTCTTCCTGTTTTGCTTAAGATGGGCGCCTTGGCCAGACCTCCCCTACATATGATGACGATGCTGTTATTGCCTATGTGAAATTCAAATCATTCAAACTTATACAATAAATATGGATTACTACTTCTAAAAGCTATTAATTATATCATTCGTGCTTTCTAGGTCTTTCATAGAGAGCAACAACGAAATGTTCAGTTTACCCAAGTTCAAGTACAAGTGAATATTGTATTCTACAAATTCTAAACAGAATTTTTTGTGATAAATATGCCAAAAATTTAATTTGTCCCTGTCTGTCATGTCATGTGACATGTCTGTTGGAGCGAGCAATCGGTAAATCACATATTACGTAATCGTATATTACGAACAAAATTCAGAACAATATTCTCTAAATAAGATTCGTATGATGAAACTAGAAGGGATTCGTTTCCTAGAGAACGGAGATGACACCATTTCGTTCAAATTTCAATTCTGAAGTTGTTATTCGCTTTTTTGACTTGAGAACGAATTGATGTTCAGGAGGATATAGAAAGAAAACCACATTTGCGTTTCATTCGGCATTTTAATTCATTTAAAAAACAAATTAATGCAAAATTCTTCATTTTCACTTCAATTCCCATTTTTGCTTCTCTCACATCGGAATTTATCTGTCGAACGGAGGGTTGATGGGAGTAGACGCAACACGCGCTTAGACGTAGCGGCAAAGGTAAAAAACTAACAAACACGACGGAATTTTATCTATTTTCTCGCTGCATACTCCTGTTGATTCTTTGCTATGGATTATTTCGAATGCAAATGACGCCTACAGAATGGAGTGAACGAGAACAGGTTGAGTGACGGATGCGAAATACTAGTCTATTTGTGTACATAGGGGAAGAAGGTCTTAGACCGACTCCCTATACTGTGAAGGCCATAGAGTACCTTCCTACCAGTTGGTCTAGTTAAAGACTGTAACAAAAAATACAAAAGGCAAATCAGAAATACCTTTTTAGACATGTTCAATTGCATTATTTTTCCGAACGAGATATCTTCGAATCTTTATGCAATTGAAATTGTTGAATGTTCAATCCACATCTAAAAATCCATGTATAATTATCTTCCGAAAATATTTATCTCTCTTACTTTTTTTACTTTAACTTTTAACAAAATCGACAAAAAATCAAATTTCAGTCAACTCAAATTCAGGATAGTACATTCTAAGTGAAATCTAATGTTATCTAATAAAAATATTCCTTTCTCAATCCACCAGCGAAAATCTTATCTGAAATGCTTTACTTTACACTCAATTGTTATGTACACTCACTTGCTCAGATGCTCAGTAAGTTTCCCTCATTCTACACATGCTGTCTTGTATTTGCTCAGGTATATTGCTAACTAACCGAGAACCAATGTACATTAAATTGCCCTCTTCTAGTGTTGGAAGTAGCAACGAGAGTGCAAACGTACTCGAACAGAAACACATCCAAGGATGAGTGTATCTCCAAAAAGAGGTAATCTATGTTATTACTTTCCTACATTTATATCTATTTTGTGCAATGCCCTTGCAAGAACGTGTTCGCATTTCAAACTTCCGACCCGTAGTGATTGAAGAGGTGTTTGCACGACTTGTTCCCAGGTTGTCAAGCTCCGAGTGGTCAGCGTTACCAACAAAATTGTACGAATGCGTCCAACCGAATCAGTGTTTTTTTTCGACAAAAAAAATGGCATGAAAATGATGGAAATTTTTTTGCGCTGAGCGTTATGTAATTTTTATCAAGAAAAAAGTCGGATTTTGCACAGCTGACATTCATTTCTAAAAGCACCACCGAGTTCAAAAATTTACATAATTTGAATAAGTGGTGATAGAAAACATTTCATGTCGGAGAAGAAAAAAAACATCTGGGTAAAGAAGCACTTGGGTTCTCTCCAAAATGGATAGCGTTCATAAAAGTTAAATCGTTTCTTCTTCCTTCATTCATTTCGGGTTACATTGTTGGAGCGGGGAACCTGCACCGGATCTGCACGAGTTCCCATATAAACTCTGACTGCCGCCGCTGCTGCTGTGAGCTGGGCGTGAGCGGTTGGTTCGGCCTGCTCGAAGATAGGTTTTCGGATGAAGATCTGCCAGGCTGATAGTCATCTTCATAAGCGCAGCTCTTGTGATTTAATTTTATTAAGCAATATTTTCATACAGTTTTTATTGCCACTTCGTGTTTATGACTTGGCTCTTGCTCGAATCCCGGACGAGGCAAACAGGCCAGGCTTTGTGATATTCTGCTTCAAGGGTGGTGGTCTGAGGTTATGGGAGGAGAGGCGTCGCGTGGTTGGTCTTAACTTAGATTTTCTCATTCAATTAAGCGTTTCTCTGGTCGAGGCGGAAGGAATCGAGGATAGAATATTGTGTGCTCTACTTCGATGAATCAAAACACAAATGAACCCGGTATTGTTGTTAAGAATGATTTCGTTTACTTCCTGTGCAATGAGCTTCCCGGAGTGATGAGCTGGGTTTGGTAGGAGTGGTGTTGATTGAAATATGGTTGACTGAGGGTATGAGTTTACGTGCTTTTACATTATCATCATTAGCTTTGAAAATACTAAATCAAGTAAATGATGTTTTTCGTCTTCAAAACAAATACAGGAACTCTCAAAATCTTGTTCCTTTCTTAAGCTCCTAGCAAAAAATAATACACATTTTCTCAGAGAATTGATGATAAAATTCAATTAATTGTAAGCGCTGTTCGTTTGTAAATTTTTCCATAATAAAACGGCAATTAAAACTAAACAACTTTAATTTTGACACATAGCACGAATCACGCCTGTGCTTCAAAAAAAAAAAGGCGCTAAAAACAAAAGAGCAAATAGAGTTTCTATTTTATGCGTATGAGTACGTATTCAGTTCTTGTATTTTTTATATGTACAGGGTTTTCCAACTTTAAATTCCGAAAATAAATTGAAATAAAACAAACTTAGAATTCGAATTTCGATGAAACTTTTATTTCAAATTAAAGTTTGGTTTATGCCATTATGTGTGAAATACAACATCATTCAAATGTCCACCTAGGGCTTCCTCGCACACCTTGATCCGGAACAGGTAATTTTCGATGACTTTTCGGCACATATGGGGCGGTATCTCGGTCATAACTTCACGAATGTTGTCTTTCAAATGTTCAAGAGTTTGCGGAGAGTTGGCATAGACACGGTCTTTCGCATAACCCCACAAAAAAAAAGTCTAGCGGGTTCAAATCGCATGATCTGGATAGCCAATTGGCATCACCAAAACGCGAAATTATGCGTCCCTCAAATTTCGTTCGCAATATGGCCATGTTCGGTCGTGTTGTGTGGCACGTGGCGCCGTCCTGCTGAAACCACATGTCATCCGTATCCATATCTTCAATTTGTGGCAAAAAAAAAATCGGTTAACATGCGGACATAGCGCTCACCATTCACAGTTACCGTCGTCGCCGTCTGGCAGCAACAGCAGCAATATTTTCGGCCGAACGCACATTACGTAGTCAGCGCTCAACTTCTAAGCGGAGCAGACGTATTGTCTCGCTAGAAGCCCCACGCCAGCTATATTCTTCGGATTTACGGATCGATTTTCGGATTGTTATATTTTGGTTATTCATTATTATCTAGTTTCGCGAACTTCTTTCGCCGCGAGCATCGCTGCGATGAGTGTTCGACGCGAAAACACGTTTCGCATAGATTACGCGAACGTGCCGAGGAAGACTTCATATGAGGAGCTTCACGACTTTGTCGCTACCGAGTTGGGTCTATCGTATGATCAAGTCCTCCGTCTTCAGCCAAGCAGAGCACTTGGCTGTGCCTTTGTTAAGGTCGTCGATCTGGAACTAGCGCAGAGAATAGTGGCAGAGCACGACAGCAAACACGAGACAGAAGTGGTCGGTAAAACATATAAACTTCGTATTACATTGGAGGACGGGGCTGTAGAGGTGAAGCTGACAGACCTATCCGAAGATATAACGAACGAACAAATCGCTGAATTTCTCAGCGCCTACGGTGAAATACTCTCGGTCACCGATCAACTCTGGGACAGCAAGTATCGCTTCGCTGGGCGCCCGACTGGTGCTCGTATTGCGCGCATGATGGTAAAGCGCAATATCGAAAGCTACATCACCATCGACGGTCAAGCAACGAATGTGACGTATCCCGGCCAGCAGCAGACTTGCCGCCACTGCAGCGAATTTGCACACAATGGGATCTCTTGTGTGCAAAACAAGAAACTACTTGTGCAGAAGACGTATGTCAATGTAGCAAAGCAAAGAGGCTCAAAACCTGTTGCTCCGAAACCTACCACATCGAAACAGAAGACATCGTCTGACGCACCGTTGGCACCGAAGACCGCCGGAGGAGGTAAACAACGGACACAAACATCGTCTCAGCAACAACATACAACCCAACCTGTGCTTGCTGCTCCAAAGCTGTCCGCGAAAACAAACCTTCCCGAACAAAGTGCCTCTCTTATGGCACCACCGTTGCTGGTAGATTCAATCAGCCGAATGATCACACGTCAAACCAACGATGGAAACGAAACAGATAACTCGACAGCTTCGGGGAGCAGTCGAAGGAAGAATTGTGGACGTCCTCCAGGGAGAAAGCAACGACAAAACTACGGTGACGATACGGGCGAGGAGATGGACAACGAATTATAATGCCTCTCACAAGCTATAACATCATCACGATCAACATCAACACCATCACCAACTCGACAAAAGTTAACGCACTACGGACTTTTCTACGCACTTCGGACATTGATATTGCGCTCTTGCAAGAGGTAGAGAACGAACAACTTCTCTTACCTGGTTACAACGTCGTTTGCAACGTCGATCACTCACGAAGGGGAACGGCAATAGCGCTGAAAGAGCATTTGCGTTTCTCAAATGTCGAGAAAAGCCTAGACGGACGATTGATTGCACTACGTGTGCAAAATACGACTATTTGTAGTATTTACGCTCCCTCTGGTGCGAACCTACGAGCGGAGAGAGAACACTTCTTCACGAACACTCTCGCTTACTATCTCCGTCATAACACAGAACACACATTGATAGCAGGTGACTTCAACTGTGTTTTGAGGCTGGGTGATGCAACTGGACACAACCCCAGAACCGCTCTTCTAGCATCCGTACAGCAATTGCAGCTCCTTAATGTTTGGGTTCAACTATGCCCGAATATGCCCGGTCATACATACATTACACACAATTCGTCCTCACGCCTTGACCGTATATACGTCAGCCGAGGCCTACAGAGTATGTTGAGAATGTCCAATACACACGTTTGCTCTTTCACTGACTACAAAGCCGTTACGATGCGAGTCTGCCTCCCCCAATCAGGTCGCGAACCTGGTCGTGGCTTTTGGTCTCTCCGTCCCCACCTATTGACACCAGACAACCTCCACGAGTTCTAGGTGCGCTGGCAAAACTGGACCCGTCGACGTAGAGATTACCCATCGTGGATGCAGTGGTGGCTGTCGTACGTTAAACCTAAAATAAAAACATTCTTCCGTTGGAAGTCGAAGGATGTTTTCGATGACTTTCATTATCAACATCAACGACTGTACACAGAATTACGGCAAGCGTACGATGGCTACTACCACAATCCACAACGCCTACAATCCTACAATCGGTTTACAACGATAAACCGGGTGAAAGCCAAAATGTTGACCCTGCAGCGCAATTTCACGCAATCATATGTCCGAATCAACGAATCATTCATCTCGGGAGAACCTATCTCAATGTTCCAGTTAGGCGACAGGCGGAGGAAAAAAACAATCATCACACAGCTACGTGACGACGACGACCAACTTATCGACGAACCTGTTGCGATAGAGCAGCACATGTTTGAATTCTACAAATCGCTATATGCTGCAGATCAGACAGAAAGAGATGTAGCGAACACATTTGAGTGTGGTAGAGTGATTCCAGAAAACGATCCAATAAGTGAATCTTGCTTGGATGAAATTACTCCGTCTGATATTATCACAGCCATCAAGACAAGCATCCCGAACAAATCTCCTGGCAGTGACTCTCTGCCACGTGAATTCTACCTCAAAACATTTGATATTATTTGGAGAGAGCTAACTATCGTCATGAACGAAACGTTGTCGGGCAATTTCCCGACTGAATTTGTTGATGGTGTGATCGTTCTCGTGAAGAAGAAAGGGAATGATCAAACAGCGCACTCGTATAGACCGATCTCGTTACTAAATTTCGACTACAAAATTCTCTCACGCATTCTTAAGCAGCGTCTGGAGAATGTGATGAGTACTCACCATGTGCTAACCGAAAGTCAAGAGTGCTCAAATTCCGGCCGGAATAAAGGGTGTGTCACATCAAATTGCATCACGGAAAAAACGCTGTAGAAATTCGCCCAGTAGACCAATCCTTTTGAAAATTTTAGACAGTAAAATAAAAACTATTAAACAATTTTTGGCATTTTCTTTTTATTCATACTTCGAGCCCAAGCCCGTATGCTCGCACCTTCCTCTTTACCCCGTCCATAAGGTTCTGTACAACGTCAGGTTGTAGTTTTTTTTTGAACAGAAATCCATTTTCTCTTGAAGTCCGCCTCCGATTTGACAACTTTTGAGTTCTTCCGGAGGGCCTGCTTCATAATCGCCCAATATTTTTCTCTATTGGGCGAAGCTCCGGCGCGTTGGGCGGGTTCATTTCCTTTGGCACGAAGGTGACCCCATTGGCTTCGTACCACTCCAACACGTCCTTTGAATAGTGGCACGAAGCGAGATCCGGCCAGAAGATGGTCGGGCCTTCGTGCTGCTTCAATAGTGGTAGTAAGCGCTTCTGTAGGCACTCCTTAAGGTAAACCTGCCCGTTTACCGTGTCGGTCATCACGAAGGGGGCGCTCCGCTTTCCGCAAGAGCAGATCGCTTGCCACACCATGTACTTTTTGGCAAACTTGGATAGTTTCTGCTTGCGAATCTCCTCCGGAACGCTGAATTTGTCCTCTGCGGAGAAAAACAACAGGCCCGGCAGCTGACGAAAGTCCGCTTTGACGTAGGTTTCGTCGTCCATTACCAGGCAATGCGGCTTCGTCAGCATTTCGGTATACAGCTTCCGGGCTCGCGTCTTCCCCACCATGTTTTGCCTTTCGTCGCGGTTAGGAGCCTTCTGAACCTTGTATGTACGCAGGCCCTCCCGCTGCTTGGTCCACTGGACGAATGAACTTGACAAATTCAGCTTATTGGCGACATCCCGGACCGAACTTCTCGGATCACGTCTAAACTGCTTAACTACGCGCTTGTGATCTTTTTCACTGACGGAGCATCCATTTTTGCCGTTCTTCACCTTCCGGTCGATGGTTAGGTTCTCGAAGTATCGTTTTAGTACTCTGCTGACCGTGGATTGGAGATTCCCAGCATCTTACCGATGTCCCGATGTGACAACTCCGGATTCTCGAAATGAGTGCACAGGATTAATTCACGACGCTCTTTTTCATTCGACGACATTTTTCCAAATTTACGAAAAATTGACAGTGAAGCATGGCCAACGTGATCTATACACTCTTATCTGATTTTAAAGCGAAAGCTGAAGATATAATTCCTAAAAATTAAATTTCTACAGCGTTTTTTCCGTGATGCAATTTGATGTGACACACCCTTTATATTTCAGGCCACTCTTGCTCTTAAAGATCGTATCGCTCAGCTGATCAAAAATAAACAACGTGGTATACTGGCATCATTCGATCTCCGTCACGCTTTCGATGTCGTTGATCGGACCTTCCTTTATCGTACCATGTGTTCGTTCGGATTCAATCCGAATCTCGTGCGTCTACTCGCCAAAATCGGAAACTTGTCTTCCTCTCGACTGTTGTTAAACGGGCGTCTATCGGTAACATTCCCCATTGAGAGATCTGTTCGTCAAGGAGATCCTCTCTCTATGCACCTTTTCGTCATCTATCTAAACCCATTGCTTAGACGGCTGTAAGAAATATGCGGTTCTGACCTCGTCGTTGCGTACGCCGACGATGTGTCTGTGGTCAGCACGAACATTACAAGAATGGAACAGATAAGAGAAACATTTCAAAATTTCGAACGTGTCTCTGGAGCAAGACTGAGCCTGGAGAAATCGACTTCGACCGTGGTTGCCGAACGAAAACACAGTCCGGATTTTAGGAGTGACTTTCGCTAACTCCGTACGTCTGATGAACAAGCTAAACTGGGATACGCTTGTACGGACATTCGCTCGACAGGTTTATCTTCACTCGCTTCGTACACTCACCTTACATCAGAAAGTTATATTACTCAACACATTTATCACGGCGAAAATATGGTATCTTGCATCTATTCTCACACCGACTGCCGTTCATGTGGCAAAGCTGACTGCGACGATGGGAACGTTTTTGTGGCGAGGATTCGTAGCACGAGTTCCAATGCAACAGCTGGCGCGGAGCAGTAAAGCAGGCGGCTTGAAACTACAGTTGCCAGCTTTCAAATGTAAGGCGCTGCTGGTCAATCGACATGTGAGTGATATCGTTTCCCTTCCCTTCTATATGTCCTTCTTTACCCAGAGAAATCCCACCCCTCCCGCAGATTGTCCTTGTCTGAAATTCATCCTTTCTAATCTTCCAACAGTCCCTTCGCATATACAACAAAATCCCTCCGCCGATATTATTCACAACCATTTTATCGAACAAACGGAAATACCAATAGTTTCTCGTGAGTACCCAGCGGCAGACTGGAAGAAAATATGGAAAAACATATCGCTTCGACAGCTGAACTCGAATGAGCGGAGTAGCCTTTTTTTGCTAATCAATGAAAAGCTCGAACATAGAAAACTAATGTTCCGTATGAACAGAGCCGTTGGTGAAAATTGTATGTTTTGTAACACTAGATGTGAGACATTGCAGCATAAACTAGGCGAGTGCGTGCGAGTAGAGCCAGCTTGGAGAACACTGCAGCGGAAATTAACTGTGCTGTTTGGTGGATGGCGCAGGCTCGAAATAGAAGAACTTTTAAGACCTCAGCTGAGGAATATACCAACAACTAAAAAAATTCAAATTCTAAAAATGTTTATAAAATACGTCATCTTCATTATGCGATGTAATAACGTTATTGATGTAGCCTCATTAGAATTCGAACTAGGAAACGAAGCTTAAAATAATTATTTTGTGAAAAAAAATTTTTAACTTATAGAAAAATAAAGAATTTATACATTGACAAAAAAAATGCACAGGTTTTACAATATCCGCTACGGATCCAGTTTGTTCGAATTTACGCACTACATTAGCGATTGTGTGCTCTGTAGGCCGTCCATGACGACCAAAATCCGTCCGTAATGCTCGAAAAACATTTGCCGGTTTTTTATCATTTTTATAGTATAATTTAACAAAATTAACACGTTGTGCGATGCTAAAACGATCCATATTGTAAAATGGCAGACATTCAACTAACGATATGACGCTTTGGTTGGCAGCTATCTATGTCAAACGGTTGTCAGCGCAGGGCTGTATACTTTCGGAAGCCCGAAATGGAAAACCCTGTATATTTCCATTTTCTAAACTAAGATGTTCATGAAATCTTCGTGCGCTTTAAATTGAATTGAAATTCTATTTCAAAGAAAAGGCGGAGAACCGTATAATAAATTTTCTAGCGAAAATAGAGATATCCGTTAAACATACTGACGCCCAACACAATATATTCATTCGCACGATTCCTTAGTTACAATATTGATACCAGACAAATTAGGGGGAGAAAAACACCATTATCATCATTCTTTACCATCCGTTCTTCGATAACGACAAAATTATGTTGAGTCAGCCCATCAATAAGTCCCTTCACAAACACATCAACGTGTGATTTGATGAAATGGCCTATCATAAAAATTACAATATTAGTCGCAACATTGATAGTAGTCCGTTGCAATGGGGAAGGAAAATTTTCGCAATACTGTTGTAAGTGAAAAGCATAAAAATTGGGAAAAGGAAAAAAAATGTTTTGAGACAGCAAAAGATTGTTTTTAATTTCTTTCAAACGTTCATGATAAATATCATCTCTTTTACGCTGACATAAAAAAGGGGAGAAGGATTCCGGGTTCTTCCGCGATTCAGTGAGAAAGCAAAAAAAGGATTGAAGCAAAACATTCAATTGTTTCATTTATTCTATAGATTGCTATTTTTAATCCATCTTTTATTATGTTTTTGCAATTGTTCCGTGAGATAAAATAATCCATCATAAATGCCATGAAGTCGAAATATTGCTTCTCACAGCAAATAGCAAAAATAAAGAAAAAGAACGCTTTTTGTCTAAGAGTAAAATTTTGTGATTAGTTTTGTTGTTCAATATGGTCCAAGTTCACATAATTATCCCCTGAAATTTCTATACCTTCGGTCTCTCCTTCAAAGTTCAATAAAATGCAAATCAAAACGGACGAAATATTTCACAGGATTATTCATTCAAAGAGTTTGCGGTGAAAGCTCAAATTTTCAAGTCGTTTTTGGGGATTTCCAGTTTTTCTCAAACCTTTTTTACGGTGGGTTTAGACTAGGGATACATTCATGTGAAGAAATATGATTTAAATCGCATCAACCGTTTACACTAGCGCGAACTTATATTATGAATATATTCACATTTTCGGTGAATTTATTCACCTGCTTCCAACTTTAGTGATTTCTCACGAGTGAGAAATTCATCAGCGTTTACATATGCCTGAATTTATTTATTTATTTATTTATTTATTCATTCATTTTCGTCAAACAAATGAAAACTACATACTTTTATATTAATGTTACAATGTTCTCTTAGGTTGAATATTATTCCTACGGTACATGTTTTTTTAGCTGTTTTTTTTTATTTATTTTTGTGTCAATTAATTCGCAGTGATGATGGTATATGCGCATCATGCGATTGATAGGAGCGTTGTTTGCATTATTTGTTCTGGATGTTTTGGTTAGAATCAAATTGCGTGTTCTTAGTTGACGCCCAGGTACATAGAAATTTAATCTTTCTAGTAATTCAGCTGATTGTACTCGTTGCGAAATTAGATCATTAACAAAAGAAAGCATTGCAAATTTACGGCGTTCCTTTAGTGCTTGGATGTTTATGAGCATGCAGCGTGCTTCCTATAAAGGAAGTGGAAATGAGGTCCAGTTCAACTTACGGAGTGCGAATAAGAGAAACTGTTTCTGGACTGACTCAATGCGTTCTTCATGTACGACCATATACGGGTTCCAAATGATGTTACAGTATTCCTGAATGGGCCTTACGTATGTGATATACAAAAGCTTTATTGTGTATGGGTCCTGTAAGTTATGTGAGAAGCGTTTGACAAAGCTTAACACACTATTTGCCTTATTGATTACTGAGTTGTAGTGTTCTATGAATGTGAGTTTACAGTCCAAGACGACGCCTAGATCTCTAACTATTTCACATTTTGATTTCCAAGACGTATTACCATATTTGGTACATGATTTTTTCTGCTAAATGTAATGGAGTTGCATTTTTTTACAATTAGTTTTAGTAGATTTTTATTACACCAAGTATGGAATAGATGTATTTCGTTTTGGAATGCTTCGATGTCGTTTTCATTACCAATTTTCCGCGAAAAGCTTCATGTCGTCTGCATACACAAGTACAGTTATACGTTTGAGAACGAAGAAGATGTCATTAACGTACATAATGAAAAGAAGACGACCAAGATGAGAGCCTTGTGGGACTCCCGAAGTGACTTTTACTGGATTTGAGAGAGAATTTAGAAAATGAACAATTTGTTCACGATTTGTTAGATAAGAATTAAGCCAGTTTAAGAGTCCTTGTTCCATTCCCATTTTCTGCAATTTTAAGAGTAGTAATGGAATATCGATGCGGTCGAAAGCTTTACTGAAGTCAGTGTAAAGAGTTTCTACGTGTTTGCCATTTTCCATTGCATTCAAAATAAAAGTTAAAAATGCCAACAGATTATTTGTAGTTGAGCATGTTGCATACACGTTATTCTATTCTTTACTTGTTGGAAGACTTTTTCATTCACTATTGCTTCGAAAAGTTTAGGAATGCAAGAGATAATGGCAATTCCACGATAATTACGTACGTCAGATTTAGCGCCTGACCTTAATATAGGTACCAAAAAAGTTTGTAGTGACATATTGAAAATGCAATGTAAGGGAAGGGTGAGTTCCTCAGCCAGGTTCTTCAGAAATACAGGTGCTGTTCCGTCAGGTCCTGGTCCTTTCGTTCCATCTAATTTCTTTAATGCATGGCATATTTCTTGTTGTGAAAGATAGTTTACCGATATGTCATTTGGATGTTCCGGTAAAAAGTTCCTATTGCGATGTGGTATATACTTCCTGAAAGAAATTTGCAAAGAGATTACAAATTTCGTTTGAAGAACGCCCTACATCTTCATCGAGATGCATCTGCAATGGAAAGTTATTGCTTTTGAGCTTAGACTTTACGTAATTAAAGAATTTCTTCGTACATGATTTGACTTCAGTTTCGACCTTTCTATTATACTCTTCGTGTGCACTTGTAATGACAATATTTAGTTCTTTGGAAATATTCTGATATCTCAGCAAATTTTGATTACTTTTGTCTATTTTGTATTTTTGTGTGCTTTTTGTTATCTATTCTTAAAATTTCTTATTTGAGCGTTATACCAAATAGGATATTTGCTGGTTGAATTTCTTCGTCTTCTTTTCTTCGACACAAATTCTGATATTATGATATTCAGAATTTCGTGAAGAATATGTACGGATAAGTTGACATCTCGTTCGCTGTTTAATAAAGTATGCCATTCTATGGCTTGTAGGCTATATTTGATTGCTTCAAAGTTCGTCTTGTTGTATTCCGGTACTTCTTCGTACTCCCAGTCTATGGACAATTGTCTGTTATGTACAAAGATTGAGTATTCAATTGCTGTGTGAAATTTTTCATTTTTCCAAAGGGGAGTCATGGACTCATTCACACAAAAGTCGTCGGTGATGTTAGTAAATAATTGGTCTAAATAATAATTTTGGGATTTTTTACGTGATTTATTTGATTTAAACCGAGACCGAGAATTTCGTCAAATATTTAATGAAGGGTTTCATTTCCCCGACGACTGGAAGTAGAATGCATTCATTATCGTTATCGGGAATGAAGTCTACTTTATTTTGATTGAAGTCGCCATAAATATGCAATTTCACTTCTAGCTCTAGTTTTTCTGTAATTGATTTTTGAAAAAATAATCCATACGACTTTTTATGTGCGTGTTCGGGTGTGAAATACACGGTAGCAAATATGTGTACTTCGCCAGCTATAGACAATTTTGCCCAAACATGTTCAAATTCTTTATGTTATTGAGTTTATGGCAATGAGGACCCCTCCTCCAGACTTCTTCTGAGATAACGATAAGTTGCGCTCGTGCCAGAATACATTAAAAGTATTTCCAAAATATTCTTACGCTGTAGTTCCAGCTAGTTTCAGTTGCAAGAATAACATCGAAAGAAGCGGGTAGAAGGTTTTGATAAATTTCTTTCATTTTTGCTGGGCTTTTTATGCGATTGAAATTTTGACAATATATCGAAATTTCAGTCGGATTCTGTTGAGAAGGCTAAGAAGTTTCTTTCAGACTAATTCTACTTACTTTACTATTTTTTCGACTACTAATTCCCTGTAAAGGCCGCGTCAGCGTCGTTGAAAATTTCGAATTTTGGAATTTTGTTGCTGCTTCCCTAGCATGTTGTAGCCGTTCACTGGACAGGAATGCTCGGTGTGATTTGAGGTCTGCCAAGGCGTCAATGCGTGAAATTCCCATTTCTTCGTGCACTTCCAGGAAAATTTCACGAAAAAGGTTTATGTCTGTTGGTAGACCATCAGCTGCTTCTCTCTTTAAACCTCAATCGGCTCATAGGCGAATATATGATTGAATAGGGCCTAGCAAGAAATTCCCTGATAGAGGTTATGCAAACTAGAAAGACATTCGCCGAAATTCCGTTTCATTTAACTGAATGCAATGTTTTCCCGAATTTCACGCCCGTCCGAATCCCACATTTACTAATTATTTTTTGCTGTGTCCGACACGGCATCACTATACTTCATGCTTTGTAAGGTTTTCGAATGAAAATATTATAAAAAATATCGAAGAAGATGTTTTGAGATATAAAAGTTTTTGATGTTAAATTCAATTTTTGAGTAAGATTTTCTAATAGTGCATTCCAAATTTTATTTTTCCTAAATAGTTATTTATTTTCCAACAACTTAGTCAAGCATCATATTTTTTATACGCCCCTTTAAAAATCAGTCGTGATTCAAATTGGTAATATTATAATTAAAATTGATATTTATGGTTGTTACCCACTTTTGAAAAAATTGAGTGGGTAGAGTCAGAAATTTTTACGAGGTTTTTTTAACGAGTTTTTTTTTACGCGGATTCTTCAATTAACGCGGTTTTTTAAAGAAATTCCCCGCGTAAAAAAAACCTAAGCAATATCACATCTCTCCCTCATGCTCCCTCAGAACATATGATGGTAATCAGTACCACATCCTATCGCGATTCTCTCGTTTTTTTCTAGATGACTTGGATTTTTCAAATAAACGCAGTATATTTAGCGCAAATTTTCAAATTGACGCGTTTTTTTACGCAGATTCTCCAATCAACGTTGTTTTTTTTGTAGGCGTTGTTTACCAGGTACGTATCGAGGCGCAAAAAATGCGTTTATTCGAAAATCCGAGTAAAAAGACTGCATTAATTTTAAAATATACGTAAAAAGCCTGCGTGTATTGCCCTTTGAATTATCATTAAAATTACAAACATACAAAATATTGAAATAAATATGTCAGTTGTGAGGCGAAGATAATGCATGAAATCTATTGTCAACCTTGAGTTTTTGTATAATCCTACGGAATTGTTAACTTGCGTTCGTTCCATCATGGGTATTTTTTTATAAATCTTCTTAGGGAATATATTAGAAATGCATTCGAATAAGGTTGAGCTTTCATTAACATACGTTCGAATAAGTCGAACTGTAAAAATAGAAGCTTGTCATAAATATTTAATTTCAGAATATTCTAAATTTCCATTCATCACTGTTGTTCTCTTCATGAGCATATTTCTTGACAGCAATACTTTACAGAATTATTTATTGAAACTCGCATTCTATAATTCGCTGTATTGAAAGGCGAAGTTTTCTCGAAAAAATTGTTTTATTGCTATTTAATACCCAATGTATAATTTTTTTCAGCGTTCTCAATTTGTTATTTTAGAAATGATGTGCCTGAAGAAAACATTTTTTGTCTCTGGTTTTTTTAACCAAGCAATCTAATGAATCAAAAATAATTTTTAACATTTAAGAAGCAATGCAAAGAGTACTTTAATTTAATTAATTAATGTATACAGCGAACATTTCTATGTTGAGTTAGTATGTAAACGACTAGCAGTAACGTGAACTCCCTACGCACTCCTTATACTTTGCAGCAATTTGAAAGATTCAAAATCTTATGCTATTATGTGAGCAAATAAACAAACAAACAAATTGTTCGTTGGGACAATTTTCTGGTTCAGTACAAATCAGTGATAATCAAATAACTAACAGTCTTAAAAAATAAAATTAAAAAAAAATTAAAACAAAAAATGTCTATTCTCACTACTCATATGTTTCATTGAGATCAATATAAACATCTTATTAAATGATCGCGGCAAAAGGAGAAGGGATATTAAACGCATCGCATTTAAAGAAGAAACTATCCCAGATCAGTCGACGGGCGCTTAGAAATAGCTACTCGGGCGATCGTGAGGTTAGAGACTATGCTTTGCCTAGAACTAACAGGTTTGCTAAGAAAAAGAACCGATATTGCAACAGAAAATACCGTTATAGTTGTTCACGATTTTCTGAAAAAAAATGTATATATTCCGATTTTTTTTTGCTGAGTTCATTCCAATTGTTTTTAAAACCAGTACTGGTACTATGAATTTTTGATGAAAAATTTCCTTGAATGATCTTCTAGTATAATAAGTTCAAAAATGTATATAAATTCACTGATTTCTTTAACAACGGAAATTCAAATGATAATTCAAGAGTTTGATGTTACAATACCTGATCTAATTCACCTAAAGATGTAATCGTGCCTTTCTCATATCTCTAACTAAGATTGGATATGCAAGTCATCCGGGAACCATTCGAGATATCCTTATAGTGTAAAATTGATTTTTCTCACTTGTTCTAATAGTAATTGTAATTATTTTATTAGAGTTCCAACTCCTTAAAAATCAACTGGGTATAAATCAATATGCTTTATGGTCCATTAATTTTAATTTGTTTGTTGAAAATATGCTTCTTTATCATGTTTAAAAATGGAAACGTGTAAGTTATTTAGAAAAAAGATGCAATTCAATGCGTTCGATGAAAATCACTGACGAAAAGAATTTACAGATGATTGTTGACTCTGTCATATAGAAAGTTCTAGATTTAATTAAATAATACCACAAAAAATTTCAGTTCACTAATAAAGTAGTACGTTTGATCAATTTCACCCCAATGAACGGTATTCCTCCCCGGATACCGTTACTGATTTACTTGTGAAATTTGTTTCTGCTAATAACGCCTAATATGTCCCAGCGTCAGTAGTACTCAATTCCACATCAATCCACAGCTATCAAAAACATCATTTTCCAAGCATTTTTACCTTGAAATCTCAAACGTATTTCGGTAATCTGTATAGATCCTTCCGACCATGGCTTACTCGTTAATACCGTATACTATTTTGGTCTATAAAATCACAAAAGCAAACGCAAACTTCCATACCAAAATCACTCATTACTCCCTCGTTACATCCGATGATCCATCTATAGAAGCATGTTGAATTTCAAAAATCTTCATTGTACAATCCCATACCATCAGGTCTGAGAAAAACCACTCAGCCGCAAATATAGACGAGACAGCGAGAGATCTTCAAGATTAAGGCAGTTACGTCGAGTAGAAGTTTTCTTCACAGTTCCCAGTCAAGATATAAACTATACCACATTGGGTTTGGTTGATGATAGAAAAAAAAATCTCACCAGTGAACAGATTTAAAAAACCACCAACCGAAACAACATTCGACATGTTCTGCGTGATACAGGAAAACATAGTCAATCCTGATACTCTTGGCAGAATCCGGGAGACGAAAGGCAAGATTGCCGAGACATTTTTTTCTTATTCCCAAGCTTAGATTTTTTCTCGTTCTCCTCGCCAGGCTCACAAGCGTACGGTAAAACCAAGATTTATTTCACCCAGAGCTTGTGTCACTTTTTTGCTTCCTTCCTGTGGTAATTCTGACTACAAGTCTGTGTTTGCGGACCACAAGTTCAAGTTCGTTTCGCCAGCGGGAGTCTGTGTGACAAGAAGGGCGACTTGGGGAGTTGCAACAAGACTAAATCTTCATTTTATAACTGTCGCTTATCTTAAGCCGAGACCTCATCTGAATTTGTATGCACACTAGACGTCACTTTCGGTTTTTAAGCAACACGAGTCATCTCACGTTAGGTTCGTGTCGGAGGCTCACGTTGACAGAGGGAACAGTGGAGGTGACCGTTTGGTATGAATTTCGTTCCCAACTGGTTCGTTGCACACGGTAAATCTTTTGATCTCTCTGGATCACAACAAAGGGTGTTTTTCTCTTTTTCCCCTCCATGCCGATATGAATTGGGGTGGAATGAGAGCAAATTCACGCACTCTTTATTTACGCCAGGAATGTGAAACACCGGTGATGAATGTGAATAATTTGAGTTGAGCCGGTATGTTATCATTTGTGCTGACTGCTTCCATATGCACATCTAATAATCAGAAGTTATGATGTTTGTAGATTATACGTGCTATTACGTTCCCCCCAAAGACTACAACATCTAGTCTCAGCTGGTTGTTTCATTGCTGTGGAATTTATGTTCATATACAAATATTCCAAATATTCTATTTCTGGCGCTTCGGGTATGATGGAACATATTTTTCCTCGCGTACCTGCAAATAATGTAATTCATATACTCTGAAATATACTTTTGTTGGTGATAATCATCAATTATTTCATTCCAATGGGGAATGTGAACAGTTCAAGTGACGTAATCGATTGTGGATAGCAAATATTGAAGTGTTATACATTTGAATTCAAATGTTGGCAACCAAGACTCCAGGAACTTTTTGTCATAACTAACTATGTATCTATCTTTCAAACACATTAAATAATTCCATCAGACTTTAAGAAAACTAAAATCAACTTTATTGTCGTTTTGGTCGTACTTCAATCGTTACTATCAGCTATTATTATATCTTCTCGAGGTAGTGACGGAAAGCGTTAAGAAAGAGGACATTCCAGGAAACGCCCTGTCACCAAAGATTATATAAAATAAAATAATTGCTGTTCACTCCGAATTATTTATATATTAAACTGTATGAAGCTAGGAGAATCTTTACATATCCTGCCGGTGCATTTACCATATTAGGTTCCTAAAATTCCCACGTCACTGATATTGTGAAAGCCAGGCAAAATATACGAAAACTACGATAATAAAATGCGCAAATTTACCTTCTGTTTGTTGTAAACACTCTCCATCGCTGCAACAAGTTTCTTCAACACAAACCTGCATGCACTTACAGGGTGGGCCATTTAAAGTGGAAGGATTTGTTTTTGCAATAGCAAAGTAAAGAAGTGGAATTTAAATTTTTTTTTTTTGAAATTCATTTATTTTGGTCCAAGGAGATTTGTTCTAACTACTTTTTGATTATGATATCTCGTAAATGACCGCCTCTGGCCTTGACCGCAAAATGTGCCCTTTTTTCGGCTTTTTTCCATCACTTTGCCCAATGTTTCGGCCGATATGGTAGCAATTTCTTGTCGGATATTGTCTTTCAGTGCAGCCAGAGTCCTTGGTTTACCAGTGTATACCTTGGATTTTAAATATCCCCATAAAAAAAGTCAGGAGGCGTCAAATCAGGTGATCTCGGTGGCCAGTCATAATCGCCGTTTTTCGATATTAATCTTCCGGGGAACATTTCGCGCAATAATTTGGTCGTGGCAGCCGCTGTATGGCATGTAGCGCCGTCCTGTTGGAACCAGTAATTGTCCAATTCATTTTCACGAACAAATGGCAATAAAAAGATGCCTAACTCTTGCGAACGATGGCGACCTGATGTCGATGGAGTCTCTGCAACACTGGCTCGAACGGCATCAATATTCTCGTCGAAACGTCTTGGTCGTTGTCTGGACAGATGACTGGCATTACCAACACTACCAGACGATATAAATTTGGCATATAATCGACGTATAGTGTTGTCTCCAGGCGATGTTTTAACTTTATTTTTATTTTTCCACGCACGTTTAGTTAACACAATTGAGAAGTTATTTTGAATGTACAGCTGAACAATTTCAGCGCGTTGTTTAGGTGTGTATTGTTCCATGGTTAAAATTGTACTGAAATGACGCTTCCAACGCGGTATGACATTTGTTAATCTGACATCTCTGTCAAAAGTTATGGGGTTGCCAGAAGCTTCCACTTTAAATGGCCCACCCTGTATAATATTCAAGGCACCGTTTCATATTATCCATCTATCAGACCGAACTCATTGACGATTATCATTGGAAGAAAATAACGGGATATCGAAATATTTTCGTCATAAAAACAATATCGGAAGGTGAATAATTATGCTGGATAAGAGATAGAATATACCTATCGTTTGATGGGTTCGGAAATTGAGAAATTAGAATATAAGGTAATGAGTTCTGAACTCTCGCCCACTGCTTGAGGGAGTGGCTTCGATTTATTTTCAGAATGCAGACAACGGAACTCCATACTGGAAGCGATTGGTTGTATTAACCCTTTCAGGACCATAAGATGTCCAAGACAAAAGATAATATCACCAGAAAAACAAAGCAGGGTGTATAGGTTTCCTATAATTTCGTGGGAAATATTTTTCCCTATGTACCATAAAAGTAAATAAACGAAAAGTTAGGTTTATTTTATCGGTACTTTTTTTATTGCTTTGTAATACAAAAAAAAACATAATAAAAATTATCAGAAAAGTAAAATAAATAGTAAATACATAAATAGGTAATATGGACAGGTGGTTGATTTGTATAGTTACATTTCGAATTTCAGATTTCTGTTAATGAGAACATCTTCTACATGTTATTCTATAATATTTAACCCTCTGCGGTCGTTTTTAATTTGGGCATGGGTATCGTACTGGTCGGAATTGTTTTTCCTTGAAAAATCAGTGATTAAGAAAAATAAAAAAAATATTTATTTTGTGAACTATATATATAATAGGGTGGCAGCGAAAATGGTCATGTCAAATTTCAAAAACCGACCATGTGCATTTTGTTTATTGGCCCAAAAAAATGACCTGTTTCAGCTCAATCGGACATGATTTAGGGGAGCCTCAAAGTGCTTAAAATTTTGATTTTTTGGTTCTCGAAAACATTCCAAGGGGAAATAAAGGAAATTTGGAAAATCGATTTTTTTCGATGTCAAATGACTTAAAAATGCATGAAACGTCGAGATCTGGTGTTATCTCGAATAAAAAAATTTGGCCGAAAATCGACCTTCTGGGACTTAGCCTGATAGACAATGAAGGTATGGGAAAAAATGAAATCAAAATTAAATCAAAACTTTGAGTGCTTTGAGGTACCCTTAAATCATGTCCGATTGAGCTGAAATTTTGCACAGGTCATTGTTTTGGGCAAATAAACAAAATGTACATGGTCGGTTATTTAAAATCGATAATTAATTTTTTACCATTGCCTCTCAGGCTAAGTCCCAAAAGGTTGATTTTCGGCCAGAATTTCCAGATCTCGACGTCTCATGCATTTTTAAGTCACCTGGTATCTGGTTTCGATTTTGTAAATTTCCTGTACTCCCTCCTTGGAAGTTTTTCGAGGACCAAAAAATCAAAACTTTGAGTGCCTCAATCCTTAAATCATGTCTGATTGAGTTGAAATTTTGCACAGATCGTTTTTTTGGGCCAATAAACAAAATGTACATGGCCGGTTATTGAAATTCGATGATGATTTTTTTCCATACATCCATTGCCATATATGTATTAACTTAACAAAGTATTTTAATGTGATGTTTTTATATAAAAAATATATTTTTTTATTCGTATTCGTATGAAATCTTTTGAAATAGTCTCCAAAAGTAGAACATATGAAGTAAAATTAATATATAATTTTATTTTTGTTATCCGTTAATATGAGACACTTTTGCCATTAATGCAATAAATGTATATTCAATGCCAGCAATGTGTATCCGAAAAGATCAACTCTTTCATATTTTAACAAAGATTTGTTTTGAAGATTGTTCAGATGACACAATACACTTATGCAAACAATTATTCTGCTCTTTAAAAACAACTACAGGGAAACTTCGTACCCTCGTTATAACGTACCCTCGATATAACGTCACTCGATATAACGTACACATTTCCAAAGTGTAAAGGAAATTTTTTTTCAATATTTTTTTTCTAATAGAACAATGAATTATTTTTATTGTGATGCTAAAACAAGTTTTGTACCTTCAATCAATTCCGAAGTACAGCTGGTTTTGTGATTCCGGATTCTAATTGAATCAAGCTTTAATCAACAGTACGAAGGGAAACATCATGAGATAGGCTGGCTTTGTCTTCTGATTGAAGTTATTTATTAACTTTACTAAAACAGCAACACAATAATTTAATATAGACTACGTTTGTGACTACTTTATTATGCGTCGATATAACGTACAATTCGATACAACGTACAATTTTGAAAGTGAAATGTACATTATATCGAAGTTTACCTGTACTTCAACATAATTCATCCAGTACTTACTCAAATAATGCTTTCAACGTATTCGAAATTATCAGAACTTTTCACTCTAGATGAACAAAAATGTTGTCGCTTGATACGATTATTCTAATGACATGAGACATTTGCGTAAAAGTAGTTTTGACATTTATGAACAATCTTTTCCATCACACCAAAGTGTTCTTCTTCTTCTTATATGGCACTAACGTTCCTAGAGGAACTCCGCCGTCTCAACGTAGTATTACTTGCGTCATTTTCATTAGTACTTAGTTGAGATTTCTATGCCAAATAACACGCCTTGAATGTATTCTGAGTGGCAAGCTCTAGAATACGCGTGACCACAGTGCAAGTCAGAGGAAATTTCTTTGAAGAAAAATTTCCCCGACCAGAACGGGAATCGAACCCGAACCCCCGGCATGTTAGGTTTTGACGCTAACCACTCGGCCACGGGAGCACACCAAACACACCAAAGTGTTACAATGGCTAAATTCTGCTGTTATGATTTTTTGTCCCTCATTCTAATGCTTACAACGCACTGTGCGTTATCTTGTGTGGATGACCACTTTGTTTGATACTGAGTACCGTTATCTATTACTCATAAGAGCAACGTATTGATTCGTGAACAGGTCCATTAGACATCAAGCTTCGTTTAGGAAAAGCATAAACTGATACTTGGTTGAGTAAAATATAATATTAGCATGGTTTCTTGCTGTGGTGGCTGAGAGCAAACAAAAGACCACAAAGAGTTAAACCACCCTATGACAATGAATAATGATCAAAAATAGAATAGCGAAACAAAACCCAAAAACCAAACATGATTCTCCGCGTGGATGTAATTTTTGCGGCTTCGATATTAAGCATTTTGAGTGGTTTAATTGCAAAATTTTATTCGCTGAGGATTATAGTTCAGTTTGTGAGTTAACAGAGATGTGATATTAGGTATGTACGGAAAAGTAAATTATTGGAATAATTGCACTGGTGGGGTTAAAATGGACAATCATATCCAAGATCACATCCAATGCATGAGAGAAAGTGAAGGGAAGAATATTCAACGCTTTTTTCTATTGCTTTCTCTGTTTGTTCTATTTCAGTTACTGGACACACAAACATTGAGCGAAATTATTCCTCTCGCGAGCGATAAACATTTACGCTTCGTATATACATAGCCATTATGCCCTCACCAATAAAAATGTTCTACTTTTCGGCTTGTTTTCATTTCAGTGAAAAACATGGAAAAACACATTTTTATAAAACATTTGGCCAATTATTTCGAAAGCCAGTATATTGAACTGTTAGAAACTGCTTTCAAGTTTTCAAGAGTTTTCAAAGATAAAATTGAAGTTCTTGTTAACATGTCCATCTTACCCCCACTTCCCCTACAAGTCATTCGAAGCTAAATTGTAGGAGGAATTGCATAACCAGCAATTTCTTTTCATGTAATCGAAAAACAACGACGGCGATTGGCAAGCAGAACTTGAAGCATTCCGTGGAAAAATAAATAATGGAAGAATAACACACAGTGGAACTGCTGTACAGTAATATCGATAAAAAAATAACTAATAACTAATAAGATTATTGACTTGGGGGATTCCAGTTTCATTCACGAAAAACTCTAACAGTGCTGAACCTATTTTGAAACACAGAGATTATTCGAAAATACGAGTGAAGTAAACTTCTTCACCGCGGTGTCGTGGTCAACCCGATCATAAGCGATCATTTTTTTTTGTCTGTATTGTAGCGACTTTCAACACTTTTGGCTGGTTCGTCACTTTACTTTCATTTTTGGAAGAATTCCGGGAGTGAGAATTGGACTCATGACCTTCAGCGTGAGAGGTATGGATGTTACCACTACGCCAGATCGCCTCCACATAAGCGATTATAAGCTGATCTGTGTAGATGGCATAAATTTGGCAATTACAGCACAGTCCAACACAAACCATTCAACATTATGTAATATCTTTCTAGTCAAATCACTTTTTGTTGACGGCGACTGCCGAAGCAATTCTAGTCGAAGCGAAGCTACTGAGAGTAGAGTCGGCCTTCATTTTTCATCTTCGAAGAATTCGGGCCCTGGTCCCAAATTTTTGAATCATCGTCCCTTGGTTATTTTCTGAGAAAAAATAATTCTTCTATAATTTGCTTCTCCATTTGTAGCATTTTGTGAAAAATATCCGTTAATAACCGTGCGGAAGTCTCTTGATGGGTTCAGGATTGGGCGACCTTGCATCGATTCTTAGAAGGTCGATCTTTTCCATTCCGAGTTCCTATTTATTGGATCGATCATAAATCGATCGAAAAAATCGAGAGAATCGATTTTTTCGAAAAGAAGCTTTTTATTTTACAAAGATCGATTCGGGAAAGATCGTTTCTTTGGTACAGGTTCAATCAGAAAATCGGATATTTGCAATCGAGTTAGCAGCCCCGCTTGTCATTCGGTTTGTTGTCATTCATTTTCGGGAACAGCGTTCGAACTTCACATGAATCTTTGTTTGTGAAATCATTTGTGCGTTTTAATCCGCGATTTGGATGTTTGTGTTTTGACTGGACAGTTTCGATTAGTGTTTGCCTTTTGCGATCCGGTGCCATTTCATTCGATTCGGTACAGCGAAGATGAGGTGTCAGATGATGCGATGTGGCAGGTTCAAAAAATCTCACCCCAACATGTTATTTCAATAGTTCTTGGTTGATTTATTACTGCAAGCTCAGTGGATCGATTTTTGCAATGCGAAAATGCAGTGTACAAGAAACCTGATTTGTGCGGTTGCTTTTTGCGCGATTTCTCTTTTGTGTGACTGTTTAGGTGTGATTTTAATATTTGTGCAATTAGTTTGTGTGATTCAAGAGTCGATGTCCCACAAACGAGAAATCACGCAAACACAAATACACGTTTGCCTGTATGTGGAATACATAGAATAAGCGCTAATCCTCCAATGCAAAGTGTCAACATCGAATTATTAGAGGTGCATTTGGAGGAAAGTTTTTTTTTGTGTCCGACGGAAATAATAACAGGTTGAGAAGAACGAATGCAGTACCAATTTTGTTTGCATTTTAAGAAGACAGTAATTACGATTCGGGTAACTATGAGAATTATCCTACCAGTCTCTCGACGTCTTTGCCGTTGTATTCCTGCCCATCGCTATTAGATCATTCATATGCAAATTTCAAATTTGACAAGGCAGTAGTATCACTGAAGGTCTAATAGAATTGACTTAATTAACGCTTCTCAAAAAAATATTTTCTACATAAAAAAATCTTTAAAAAAAATGTCATGCTGGAATTTTCTACAGAATACAATACTTTCCCAAGAATCTTGGTTCACCGTGACTGGTTCTCGCTGACATAAGTATGATCATCTTCGTGAGAGTCGCTTCTGCAGGAAAACGTTCCATTGAATCTATTTATCTTGAGCAATTGAGCACGATCTCTGATAAAAGCATCAACAAGCTCATTATATCTGTCGTACAGCTCTTTGATGGAATCAAACTTTGCTAAATCGTTTATGCAACGAATATTTAGGTGCAGAACTTTGAAATTGATGTTGGTGAGATGCGTTTTTTTTTATTTAATATCCAATCTTCAATACAACTATGCAATCTATCACTACACATACGTTTCCATTAAATTGAAATTACAGGGAAACTTCGATATAACGTACCCTCGATATAACGTCACTCGATATAACGTACATTTTACCTCGATATAACGTACACATTTCCAAAGTGTAAAGGAAAATTTTTTTCAATATTTTTTTCTGATAGAACAATAATTTATCTGTATTGTGATGCTAAGACAAGTTTTGTACCTTCAATCAATTCCGAAATACAGCTGGTTTTATGATTCCGGATTCTAAATGAATCAATCTTTAATCAACAGTACGAAGGGAAACATCATGAGAAAGGCTGGGTTCGTCTTCTGATTGAAGCTATTCATTAACTGTACTAAAACAGCAACACAATAATGTATTATAGACTACGTTTGTGAGTACTTTATTGTGCTTCGATATAACGTACAATTCGATACAACGTACAATTTTGAAAGTGAAATGTACGTTATATCGAAGTTTACCTGTACTACTGTCGGCACTTAGGAGTAGACTCCTGGTTGGAAATTGAAAGTGAGGTTGAGTTGGCATTCAGTTGTCCCTTTATACTAAATATTTCAAAGTCTCTGCGGGTACGAATTATTTCAATTTCAGAAAATTCTCCTTGAGCACACTTTTATCGAGACAGTTCTCACATCGTTTGGGTTAGAATTGAGTGACAGCAAGCGTCTCGCTTCTACAATCGCTCCATCGGCCAACCGACATCCAACAGCAGCAACAACACTGTAAAAGGTTTGTACAGAGTCCTCATTGCTCTCCGTAGACATTCCTATTATTTTGGAAAATTTGGTACAGTAGCTCAGTCAAGACGAATTATTTTAGAAAAATGTAAATATATTGACGGCATCGGCAATTATTCATAATCGGAGCCCGCACTATTATAAAATACTCTATGTTTTGGTTAGATACATGAAGTACAAATACATTACTATGTCAGAAATACACTCGCTCATCAAATAGAAACGGGAATCTAAAAACCATTCAAAATATTAATATTGCGAGATCATCTTCTTCTTATGTGCATTAATTGTTGTTTAATTTTTATTTACATCGAGGCAAAATTATTCCTCGACCTCTGCCGATGATATCTGTGATTTGTGGTTGTTATCATACATAACGACACACTCATATGGCTCACTGATTATAGACACAAAACTCAAAATTATTATTGTTACGTTTCTATTCAATCTTTTCGAATACATTGTATCAACAAGTATAGACTGAACTCCAATATTGAATAAATAGGAAAATGGAATGATAACAAATTTTCAGATCATTCTAGTCGCGGAATTTTCCGAATCGACAATCACTGATTCGATCCTTTGTTTCGTAACTGTGTAAACTCTTCGTTATGAGCACGCGTGGTTACCAATCCGACTAGTTTAATAGTTCTGATGCGTTCTGTAGCATTTTAATTTCGCTATGGAAAAACGGTAAAGTCAGCTCCATTTTTTCGTATGTCCGGGTCGCTATAATCATAAGGGAAGCGACGACAACGTTAGCTGAAAATTTAGCTGCAAGCGGTCGTAACTTTCATCCTTCGTACAACATAAGGAACAAGCATTGCAATGCGTGGGTTGCTGAATAATGAAAACTCAATTTTCAACCATCACATCACACGGATGGTTGGAGTGATATGGTGTCGTTCCATCAACACGATGTCACCCAGGATACAGCACAAAGTGAAGTGAATTCGTTGTTTTTTTTTCATCGCCCTGTCGCGAGCTCATCATCGCAGCTCTTAAATGAAAACGACATGAAACGCTAGAAAGCGAAAATACTCCCACGTTGCTCGGCATACCAAATGAGATTGAATTACGTGTTTATTTGATTGCCACGTGTGCCACACCTCGGCGGCAATAACTTACGATGTTTAGCTCCATTAGCTAGATTCCAGATTTCCTCGCGTGATATATTCACTCTCGACGATTCGATATTTCCTGTAATCAATTAGGTAAATTTCTTCAATGACTGCACTAAGTGGCCGCCAATGGTACGATTGTCCCTACGGGGCAGATTAATTTGGCAGTCGGAAATTTGTTAAGCCGGAAGCCGTTTTGGTTCGTTCCTTGCTTTATGGCCGGCTCAAACCTACCAAACTTCACTTGTTCTCATGCCTGGTTAAAAGGAATGTATTTATTTATGGTTGTTGTCTCTCTTATTGGCTTCTTGTAATGAAAACCTGTCCGAAACTATGGCTTTGGGTTATCTTATGTGTTATGTTATATGAACAAACAACGAGTTTCTTTCCGTACCCGGCATTTTCAATATGATTCCAAACGGACGCATGGTTCGCTCTAACCGCAATTTCATCTATTTTTAAGTGACAGGTTGATGATCGATAGCAATCGGTGAGATCATAATTTCCAGAACGAAATCAAACAAATAAATCCTGCGTCCTGCGTACATTTATAGCATCCTTGAGCTTGAGCTTGAGCTTGGGTAGACTGTACAATTCGTAGTTGCTCTCCGTGATTGACCTGAACCAACCAAATTGCACAAAGAGCACACAGAATGACGCTTGGGACTAGCAAATCATTCTCGTTGTGCAATTTTCGGTGATTCGAGCTTTAAATGGTCAATAACGACGCCGGCCACGTCCTTACAGTCACCAGGGGAAGGGAAGGAATGTTAGTATGATATTCGCCGCCCGAAGACCAGAAGGGTCGCCTCTATAGCGTGGTTCCCTAGCGTTTATCATGGAGCGGATAGTTGTTAGTGGGCCGAGGTAAGAATCAGGATTCACTGCGGTAAGTGATGTGATTATATAAACGCTAACTAACGACCACTCTACAAAACGAAAATGTGAAACTCTGATATGTCACTACACGCGGCAGAAATTATTTTTAGGTATCCTGAGAAGGAAAACCTATAAAATTTATTGAACTCCTATATACCATCTTGATCAAAAAAGTTCACGGAATCAATACCGTGTGGCGCTTTTAGTCACCCGTTTTATTTTTCTTCTATTTTGTAGGTTGACTCATTTGTCATTGACATTCTATGAAATTTGTAGTGGGATACACTTTAATACACTTACACTTCTAAAAGTTACGCTGTATTGGGTACATCTGCTATTGTGTATGCCTGTACAATTTGCAAAATTTGCGAAATCAATCATTATTCGTGAATATTTGACTAAAAACATCCGCAACCTCCGAATTCACCTGATTTGGCTCCCTGCGACGTTTTCCTATTTGAACGACTCAAGAAACTAGGTTTCAGCACCCGAGATGAGATAAAATCGAAGATGGCGCTGATGGCCATACCTCAAATTGAATATAATTATCGAGGATTGGAGCGCTGGCATAAGTGTGTTGCAGTCGATGGGGAGTACTTTGAAGGGGTTGACCCCCCCCCCCCCCTTCAAAGGGAAATTGTTGTATAGTCTTGTATGTTTCATTTTCTGAATAAATTCCGGGAACCTTTTGATCAAAATGGTATTCTAACGATTCTTTTCGCATCGTACCCATCGCACTTTTTTTATCGCAATCCAACTACGACGGTGGAGAATTCACTGGGGGAAATCTGAGAAGCTAACCATAAAACATGTTTAAAAACAACCTATAACTATAATCCGTTATTCCACACGCATAGTCTTCATTCAACCCCATTCGTAGTAACGGAGATCTTTAGGGAACCTGAGATGGTCACCGAGAGCAATTAGAAATCAATCGGAACTGCGAATAATTCCGTAAACCATCGAGTGTATTCTTTATAGAACTTCGATTGCGACGGTGGGATGGATTGGAAGAGAGTTATGAATTAATGAATTGACTAATGATTTTAAAAAATAAAAAAAAGAATTGAAGAATTAAAGAATTTATGAGTATAATAAAAAATGATATAAATTTTTTGAATCTATGGATTTTGAAATTTATGGATTTATGCATCTGTGGATCTAAGAATTCCTGAGTTTATGACTCTATAAGTTTTTCACATTTCCATTCCATTTCTGCAACTGTCTCCAGAAAAGAAAGAAGCAAAATAATAATGAGAACACGAGAGATAAGTACACCAGAACAATTGCAATCGTTTGCTGTGGAGAGAGAAGCGGGTTTAAACTCTTTAGATGGTCTACAATTTATACTGTAAAGTAAATTAAGCTGTATGTGTGTATGGAAAAAGAAAACTTAGCTGACGCCACTGCATGCTCAGTCCATCCATTTTCGATGGCTTTCGGTTGTGATACACTCACTACGATAACCTCACACTCGATGTATTAGACGAAGGCAAACAAACTTCGTCATGCCAATGTTTACACGTGTCGGAGGGAGAGCACTATAACGCTGAATCGATCAAGCGACAACTGAGAGAGCAACAAAAACTACGAGTTTTCACTACCACAAACGCAACATCAAAATGGCTTCCCCTAATATTTCACTTCACCGTGCCATCTCAAAAATATAATCGAAGAAATTAATTAAACTATATTAGTTTCGAAATCACTAGGGCAGAGTGAACTATTTTTCGCCCATTCAAAATATGATCTCAGCACAAACGCGCACTTATTTCTCGATGCGCTGCCCCCTGCTCAACACTGTGAAAGAACAAGCAATCGCAAACGAAATACGCGGAACAACAAAAACACACGTCCGCACTCGACGACCGCCCGATTGAAACTCTCCCTGCGTACATTTATAGCATCCTTGTCGAAAAGTTCTGCATATTTGTGCTGTGAATTTGTTGTGAAAAAACAGGAAGTGGGTTATATCTATGGTATAACCGCAAGGGTGACGTAGGACTATCGTTGATTTAGAGATCATTTGTATGAAGTTGAATCTGAATTCATTCTGAATGAATGAATATTTGGAGAACTTCGAAAACGAGAGCGTTACGTTGGAGGCACAAGGTTTTATGCATCCAATATTGGATACGGAAATATCCTACTGATGGGGAAGAATAATCTTCAGAAGCAATCCTGTGGATTGCGATTGATTGAAAAATCACAAAACCTAATGTATTTGGTCACAGTGTTACATGGATAGAAAACATTAAAATAAACTCTTTCATATGAATGTAATTTTAAATTCCAAGATGAACTGGTAGATTATTTTCAGTAACGATTAGATATTTCCACATTTTCTTCGATACTGGAAGCCCACCAGTGGTTAATGCTAACTCGATAACCATCTGTTAATAGCACTTGATTGAAACATATTTGGTCACAGTGTTGCATGGATAGAAAACATTCAAATAAACTCTTTCACATGAATGTATTTTTAAATTCCTAGAGGAACTGGCAGATTATTTTCCGGATCTTTCTCGATCCAAACGGAAAGAATTCCGTGCGTGTATGTGTGTGTGTAGCGGCTGCTTCGAGATCTTCCCGGGGAACCGTTTGTAGCATCACTCTCCTCTTGATGGATTCCCTTCTGGCCTAAGGTGCACAAACAGGCTCTTGGTGACACCGTTCATCCGCGCTTTCATGATAAATGAAGAGCTTCACCACAACAGCGACAACATGCTCCAATCGCTGTTCAATTAGAACTGAGTGGATTTCCGAGCGGCGCTCGCTTATATACCGATTGGTGATTTCAATAGCCTATTTTGAAAGCAAATTTAAGACCATTGAAACAAGTTTTTGGATCAGAAAGTAACAAGTATAGAACGCGTAGACATTTTATCTTTCGAATGAAGTGTTTATCGTTCCATTTCGTTCAGTTGGTTAGGAGCTATTAACACTCAAAATCTCGGTCTTCGGCGTAACGCTTTCGTTTTCGAAACTTTGATTTTACACCCCGGTATAGAAATGAAAGACGTAGTCCTACGTCAAAAGCATCACATAGCGTTTTTGATGAATAAACTTCATTTATTTCTTTTTAAACGATTGGTAAATTATCATACTTTGTCAGCTATCAAACTTGAGCTAACCATACATGAATATATTTCAGGCGTGTTCGGCATTAAAATATTACTTAAGTACTGATTGAAATGAACACAAAAAATGTTAATACATTTAACCCTCTGCGGTCGGTTGTCTGCTCTCAGCCATAACAGAAAGGAATCATACTAAATACTTTAGTATTTAAATATTATTGTTTACATTTTTTCTACACCAATTTTAAGATCTGGTGAAGTTTTTCACGAAAGTTTCTATGAATAATAGGTAACGGTACTCGAAATAAACAAAATATTATTATCGTGGAAAGGTAATAGGATCTCTTTCAAGGCAAATTAATTCCGACCGCAAAGAGTTAATAACAATTAATAAAAAATAAATTTGAAAATTCAAAATGACGTTTGTTGTTTTCTCGAAAATTGCAATTATTTCACACACAAATTTCAATGAGATACATCATCCGATTTCAATATTCAAAAGCATTTGCGTTTTTTTAAAATACTTTACTACTTCTCTTTTTTGCATTCCATTGAATCACTGAATGCTCGATCACTTGAAAGTCACAAACATAGAAAACTAATACATTCGTTTTGCACCTCTACCAAGGCAAATGGAGTTACTAATTTTAGGACTATTCTGTCGGGGATGCTTGTCCATTCCACGAGAAACATCCAATCTTCATTAGCGGATGAAAAGCGAAGACAATCGTGGAAAATGTATTTTATTGAATAAATCTCAAATTTCCATTTTCGCCACATTGGAATAATCCTCTGGATCATAAAAACAATAGTGGGAAATTGAAACACTGAATCGTAATAAAAATAACGCACAGATGCACTGTAATGCTGTCTGTCGTTGATAAATTTTATGACACTGACTGTGTGGGAGGAGGATGGAAAGTTTATCATCCCCATCGGGAAATGTAACGATTGAAAAGTGAGTTATTAGTGTGAGTTCAAATAGTCATCAGAGTTGATCATTATATATTCATGGCGTATTAAAAGCTCCATGGGTTACCACTTCTCCCGAAAACTGTCACTCGAGAACTTTTGTTCCGAATATTGACACTCGCAAGAAATGTTTTGTGTTCCATTTGATTTAATCGGATTACTGACCTTTGAAGCATCAGTCGACTGACGTTTTTACATTGGCCCGAGACTGATAGCCCGTTGTTATTAGATACGATAAAGTTTCCCGTTGTACCCTGGCAAATAAGGGAAGCTGGTTAAGTTCGCCAGAATTTGACGTCCATCATTTTTATTTATATAACCCTATTTCGATTTATACACATAATATTGCAAGGAATAAAAGAGCAAAGAATGGATCAATATTTTGAGTAGCTTTGCTCGAGTGCACGTGACTTCTGCGAAACGTCGTTCATCGTCGGTTTTCAATTCCACAGATTAGGAAAAACTTAGATTCCACTTTATTCCACTGTTTCGCAAGTAATATACAGAATTTCCCAGGAGGTCTATTCCACCCTGGAATGTGGCTTGAGGCCCCAGTCAATGGATGGGGGGGGGGGAATGAAGCGTTGCGCGCAGTGTCGACTTGCACAGCGAGAACAATCTCTTTTCTACCATTAATGATCCTTCTTCTTTTTTAATGGCATCTATGTTCCCAGAGGAACTTTACCGTCTCAACGAAGTATATCACTTCCATCATTTTTTTCAAATACTCAGTTGAGATTTTGTTTGCCAAAAAACACACCTGGTTCTGATTGACAAGATCTTAGAATATGCAGAACGGGACCGCCGGCGGCATAATATGTGTAACATCAATCACTGAACCACGGGAGCACCTTCCATTAATGATCCTGTAGCCCCCTTTTTGCTTTAACTTCTAATGCGATGGAAGCCAGCTCATAACAACCGGTGCTAATTGAAGTGGGTTATCACCAAGGGTTCTCCAGTCAGGCTCCGTTCAGCAGTAGTTACCCACTGCTTATCGGGGGTAATGAAGGATATGAAAAAAAATAATAGTGGAAAATCTTTTAATTCACCAGGATCATGAAGCTGGTACTACATCGTAGTTTTTATTCAGTCGGTGGATATTAACAACACAGCGAGCGCACGGCGTAATTGAAATAGTTTAGCAAAGAAGGGGAAAATAATTAAAATAAATTAAAAGAAACATAATCACACTACGTGAACATTGAATGTAGACACCGGTTCAGTTTTCCCGCTTTCTTCACGTTTCATACTCCTGCAACGAACGAAGCAGTTTTAAGTATGTATCTTTTCAGTGATCCTGGTCGTAATACACTGGATGAATGTTCGTTTTATAATTTTCAATGTCGATGCAGTAGATGTAATCTGAATAAACGTTCATACTAGTTTAGTATTACGATATAGTGAGTCACAAGTTGAAGTTTATCTTGGAATATATTTGTGCCCTATTCTTGAATCATGCAATTAAGAGTAACAATTGATTTTGATTTATTGAATCAAAATTGTTTAAATAATATGAAACAAACCATCAGCTTTATCCTATTTCAACACTATTTCACTGAAAAAAAGCGTAGCAGTAATTTATTGCTTCCGACTAACACAACTTACATGTAATGGTTTAGTCGATTAAAATTGATGATTTTCGCTTCTCATCCTTCTATCCTCAACTATCGTGAGAATTATGTATTATAGCTTTTCATTATTTTTTTTTGTCTCAAAAAACAACAACAATTCCAACGACGAAGCCAAAACGGGGGCTCCCGGCCAGCATTTTCCGAATTATTTTCAATGCAAAATCACTGACTATGGCAGCAAGCCAACAAATTTCGATAACAAAGCACTTCGCATCCACTGACGTCGGATTAACGAGAACACCTAACTATAAAGTATACTCATACTTATTATCGGCTCTCCCGTTTCAGCAACCCACCGATGGTCAGTTCCCAACTGACGAGCAGCGGAAAATTGATAGCCAAAGGGAACTAAAGTCATAAATCACGACCGGGCAGAAATGATGTTCCTATTGGTGGTCGATCATGGGAAGAGTTTTTTTTTATTGTGCTTAGTAACCATTAGCCACTAACGGCAGCCACACTCTCGGACGGAACCAAATTAACACATTGCGTACCGCTCACGAGTTTTCTCATGTTTCGCGTTCCGTCTATTACGGATGGATCACGAAATAATCTGTGTTTTCTACACTTGATGGTTGAATCCTTGGTCTACCAAGGCCTACCGATGGTTCGCCTTCGTCTCATCCACACCGAAGGAAACGATCTCATTCGTGGAATCCGAACAAATGAAGCGTACAAGTTTGCGCCAAAACGTGCGGTCATTAATATGTTGATAGCTATGATGTGTTCGGTCAATCCTTCCGTGGCACGAGCGGAATGTGGCTTCCGCAACGCAGCCGAACCTGATAAATGACCATCATAATTATCTTTCGAAAGGAAAAATTCAACTTGACTGCTCCTAATTAGGCTGACCAAATGGTTCAGTAATAAAAACGGGACACGTTAGCCAACATAATTATATTCTAGTATTTTTTGGAAAATGTTATTGAATGAATAACACCAAGAATCAAACCTTACATCTTACATTCTTAGATGGAACTGCTTTGTTCTCTATAACGAAGGAAGGAATATTGAAGTGATGAAGTCTCATTAATTATAATTCCTCTAATAATTGTCCACTCATCAAACAAAATGTTTTCATCTATTTGAACAGAACGATAAGTTTTTTTTACTAATGCTACTTTGGATCTCTGTCCATTCAGGAATGCACTTTGTAATTTACTACTTACGTATAATCAATCTCGAGATAAAACTGATTTTTTTTGTAATTCCTTATGGAAACTTTTGAAATGATGCCACTAGACACATTTCTATCACAACAACCACTATATATTTTATCGGTTTCATAGAATACGATCTTTCCTTTGCTTATGAGGATTTTATTAAAACTACCTACCGTTCTGAATCATATTTCGGACACTTTGTAATAATATCTTGAAATGCTTAATGCACTGATGATATAACTATAGAACTAATATCACAATTGATTCTTTAGAGTAGCCCCTTGGTTTAACTATCATTTTATATGAGAATTACATTTGAATTATAACATAGTAGTTAAAAATCTAACAGCACTACTCGTTATCGTTTGTGTTTGACGATCGCTTAGCGTGAGCATGTAGAAAATCTTCATTAATATTTAAATTTCTCTCGTGTTTCATCAGTTCTTATCATCGTTATCGGTTTACTGTTATTACTTGGTATGTGTTTCGCAGTTGACTATTAAAAACAATCAGGTATAATGAAACTTTTTTTCAAAATACTACAAAATAAAATGTCCAAAATTTGAATCGAGCTTTCTCCCTGTGATTCATATTTCGGACAGTTGAAATTGGTGATACTACACTGTGAGTTTTCAGGCTTATTATGGATGCAAAGAGTAGATTCATATAACGCACCGAAATATTGTGAAATCTTGTATAAATAATACACATGTTTTTCAACTACAGACCAGCAGATTGATATGAGGAAAATTCAATAATTAGTGGGCAATGTGCAACTGGATGAACTTCCAACAGGAGAAACCTTGAGCCCTCCCTATGTTGCCGTGTATCCTGGCAACTCATCAATTCACGATAAAAGTAAGCCTCACATTAATCCTGCAGTGGCCACAAGTGAGTCCTGCGATATGTTGAATAAAGACGAAGAACCTGTGAAGAAGTTTATTGAAATGACGAAGCGCCAAAAACTTGAGGAAAGGAAAAAGAAAACTTAGTTGAAGCGGAAGGAATGTTCTAATGTGCAAACATTAGCTAAGTTGAGGAAGAAGGAAGAACGGATCATCATTGAAATTGAAAGAAAACCTTGAAGCGAAATTGGTACAACATTATAATGACGAAATAGATGAAACTATGTAACAACAATTAAGAATCAAGATTCAAGCTCTGTGGATAACCTTGAATTATTTTATTACTTTGAACAACAAATAACTTGAATTCAAAAATATAATTATCATTCAAGCAATATAACCCTTAAGGTATTTCAAACCATAAAGTTACAACATAAAGAAACATCAATAAACAACAAGCATTTTGGGGGAAAATATGGTACCCCTTCCCCTTGGTAACCCTTGACAATTATCACCAATGAGGTTGTTGAAAATTATTTCAAGTTAATTAAAAAAAAACAAATGGTAAAAGTTTCATTGCAAGCTTACAAGCCATCAATGGTTGTAGACAATTTTTAAGACATTTGTGTGTACATGGAAGGTTATAGTACTCTTTTAGATAGGGCAAGATGTTGTTATTTTCGCATGTCTGATGATTTTATTGCATTAGTAATTGTACATTTTTTTGTATTTTTTATGTTTTCAATCAACCACAATGGAAAGCTTGAGAGCATATTGAACAAATTTGATGAAATAATCAACCAAATAATACCTGTGCATAAAGTTTAGATCTGTTTTCTGCATCAAATGCGATAAGCGTCCGAAATATGATTCAGAACGGTATATATTCTTCACTTGAATCCACCAAATTCTCGCCGTCCATCTGTATTCGTTGACTTGCTATCGTTTCGTACTCATGCCTCGCGTGAGGTTGAATGCAATTTGGTGCTCTTTGAATACAGAAAAATAAACAACATCATACAGCAGACACAGAAAGTTGTCAGTTTCAAAAGCGTGCACTTTCGTTCATATCTCAAGATACCGAAAGATGAATGCAATCCAATTTGTACACAGTCTTATATTCTTATTTTTTCAGTAGAAGAGCGATCATACGAGTGAATTGAAATGAAATTACCCGGATGAATTGAAACTAGGAAGGAATTGGCAATCCTGATGGAACAAACAATGAGATATGTTAGAATTTTCGGGAAATGCAATTTAGCTTGAACGGAAAATGAATGAACACTGTCACCTAGGACTCATCGTTCGTGTGACCAAACTTTAATAGTTGTATGTGCATGAATGCGAATGACAAATCCAATTGGTCCCGTAATCTATATTTTTGATCCAATCTATCCAACGCATGCCATTTCGAAGCTACCAATGCTCTGGATGCATGTGGAAAATTATACGCTGGGGAAGAATTAAGCGAAACGATTACATTGCATAGTTCGAAAAATTTAGTGCTCAACAGATATTCATCCGTCCACAAGCAATGTGTTTCCACTTTTCGTTTACCCGTCAACATCACCACGCTCGCCTCCAACACCGGGTATCGAAATTGGATACTGACAGAAAAAAAAAACATATTATTGTCTGTATCCACTGATTTTTTTTTCTTGGTTTGAATTTTTTTAAGCGCATAAAAGTACCATTTTGAAGTGCCTATTTCGTGATGTCTAGAAAATTTGCAATACTCTTAAAATTTGAAAAAAAAAATTAATTTTAGTTTATAAAATGCATTATATCGATGTTGTTCTTTCAATTAAAATACATGAAGTCATGAGATACTGAAAGTAATGAAAAATTATGTCAGTGTTGGAAATAGAGCAACACGCATATTGAGATCGCTTGCCCTAGATACCTCACCGGCAGGAGCAAAAGACATCCTGCTGTTAGCAGTGAATATAAGCTTTTAGCCAGACAGCTAGCCAAGATGTGTTCGAGTGCGTTTAGTGTTGCTGCAGAATTAAATTTCATGTTGTGAATTGGGACGCAAATAATGAGAGCATAGCTTGTGCGTTGTTTCTTTCTAGCTGGAGTACATGTTTATTATTATAATGGAAGCTTTGTTCAATGATCATTCCCATATATGATAAGCATCACGCTGTTGTGAATATTACAATGTAATCATAGTTACATAATAATTTCAAATCACAGATTGTATTCAACACTTTTAATAATATATTTTTCTAAATATTAAGTTGAGAAAAAGAAATCTATGATTTTTTTTGGATCGATATCGATATCTTACCGGTTTATATTTGATCTGTTTAGTTGTGAGTAACAGGGTGTTGCAAATGGAAACCATCAATAAGAAAACTCGGCACATTTTACAATATTCTTTTATAAAGGCAAGAATGCAACATGTTTATGGTCCCGAGACTGTAACAATCAATTGCGGGCACAAAAATGGTCGAGGTTGCTCGCCATGTTAGCATACATTGGGAATTACATTCAACATGCTACATTTAACCAGTATTTTGTTACGAAGACAACAACTCAAAACAAAAAGGCTCGCTGTACAGCGTAAAAAATGAGCCTTGACCGAAGCACCTGCAATTGTATACGTAGCACGTGAACTGCTGCAGCAACTGAAAATGCCACTAGAGGCTCCGTGTATGCTCATGTTTATATGCGCAACACCACCGTGTGCATAATAAAAATGTTTAATTTCCCACGAGAATTAGTTTCGTCCGACGAAAATACGGGACTGCAATCCGTCTGCAAAGCGGCAGGCTTCGAAAGTCACAAGTGCCGTATAGTTTTTTTCTGCCTTGTTTGCCATGGTGATACTATGCAAATTTAGTCATAATTCAAAAAGCGCGTTGACTCCATACGAAGGGTAATTAATTCTAGGGAGAAAACCGGGGGGTAATAGATGAGCGTCGAAACAAAAACAGAATACTGAATGTATGCAAATCTCATCAGAGAATTGATTAATACCTCGAGCTGCCAGCTTGAATAAGGGGCTGATTTATGTGGCATAATTATGGTGTCGTTCGATCCGATAAAATCTTTCCAATTTAGAGTAATAAATCAAATAGAAAATTTTAATTTGATTCAGATAAGCTGTTTCCAATTTATAAAACAGCTTCAATGAAAACTTTAAGCAATTTTTTTACTGTTAACAGGTGGTGAAGTGCCAATTTTATTAGTGGTATGTCGAGAAATCGAACGCGTTGGTCGACTTTTCTTAATGTATTCCAATAGAGAATTAAAACAAATTGGAACAAAATACCTTATCTCTGTGAAATTTGGTAGAAGACTATTCCCACAGAAGATGGAACGTGGTAATTATTTGAAATGTATTCCTGATGAATTTTTCCTCGTTTTTAACGTATGAAATTTGTGATTTTTCCACTGATCCAATTTTGTATTCAGCCCAGGTTGACATTCGGTTCATAGTTTGTTGCGACCCAGTGAAGCAACAGTGAGATCAGAGCAGCGGACTGCTATATTTCTCCGTGGCAAAATTGCTGAGATGAAAGCATAAAGTTAAATAAGGACACGTTTACATGAGTCTATAAATACGCTTATTTTACCAAATGGATAGTATTTCGTTAGTTCGCCATAGATACGAGAATGTATAAGAGACACGCCGTTTCGCCAGTAAAAAGGCTAACCCACATTTACATGTTCAGGTGCACAAAGTGCCACATCACAGACTCAGCGGTTTTCAGCCGCTTGTTCTTTTACTAGCTGTTGTATCGTGAGATGCTGGATGCAGACGGGTTTCGTTCATTACTTTACTCTCATGTGACAGATGAGCATGCAAATGTAGAGCACTCAAGCAGCCACTCATCAGCGCAAAGTAGTGTTAACTGCATGACCATCACCGTTGGCCGTTTAACGTGGTATTGTGGCATTCATCGCCATCGCCTGGGAACGCCAGCGTTGATTAATGATGTTGTCCTTGTACGGGGCGAAGGGCCATCATGGTCGTTGCTCCAATGTGATTTCCTTGTGTGAACTGCGGAGCCGTTTTGAAGTGTGTGAAAATTTCACCAGAGGTGTCGATTAGTAGATGTGTGAGACGGAGTGATATTATAAGCTTCAGAAATTACTCCCAAAGGTAGACCATGTATTTGGCCCTTCTCATTTTTCAACATCAATAGCAATAAGATGTCAATAATATAGTATGAACTTTTTTCAGATTAGATTCTTTTAAAACTTATCTGGGTTGAAATTAACGAAAGACCGAAGAAAATATAGATTCACGTGCATGCTCTCCTCTTTACTTTTAGAAAACACTTTCAAACTTCATTTCATAATGAGGTGTAATAGAATCACGCATTTATGCAACAGCACCAGCAACATGAATAGCGTGGTCGTGTAAAACAGCCCTGCATTCCAGCCGGCCTTGGTTCGATCCCTGTTTGGCATAGTTTGGACTTTTGATACAATCCCAAGCTGACGTTCAGTCTGTGAGAAAGAGATGTCTGCTGGTATACTTACAAACATTTTAAAACTTTTTAAAAGGGTGCTTTTATTTGTTCATTTCACCCTTAATCACACGAAAAAACATTTGTTTCTGTCCAAGATGAAATGTTTTCTGCTAACGCTAGTTTGGATGTAGCAGAGAGAAGGTTGACGTTCTCGATAAAAGTGTGTATCTTAATTAGATTTAAAACTTTGTCGAATACACTACATCGCTATCTTGACTTTGAACAAAAATAGGATTAGTTGTATTTTTTTCAAAGAAAACATGAAAAAGTTGTTGTTAGAAAAACTTTTTTCCTGTAAACGTACCCATCTTCCAATTTATTGTTGGTAATTGTATGAACTGTTTATATATATAGCCATTCCATGCCAAACCGATATAGTGGTTTTCAGATTTTCGTCAAAAGTGGTAAATTTGTTTTTTATCGCAAAACATTAGACGCGTATTTTTTATTTTTTTATTAGGGTACCGTTCTGAATCTTATTTCGGACGCTTAAGGCATATGATGCAGAAAACAAATCTAAACTTTATGCACAGGTATTATTTGGTTGATATTTTTAATAAATTAGTTCAGAATGCTTTTAAGCTTTCTACTTTGGTACCTATTTGATTGAAAACATAAAAAAATCATCGAATCAAATGCTTTTCAAATGAAACGAATAAAAATCAATCTTCGGACATTAAATCAAATTTCGGACAGATTGAATTCAAATTTCGATCACTTTATTCTGTAATATTTTGGACGAAAATTACATTACACTTGATTATATTTTATAGTCAACTGCGAAACACTTACCAAGCAATCACAGTAAACTGTTAACGATGATGAGAACTGATGAACCACGGGAGAATTTAAATATTGATGAACGGGTAAACTCTACGTGCTCACGCTAAGCAAACGTCAAACACAAATGATATTGAGTAGTGTTGTAAGATCTCTGCCGATTATGTTATAATTCAAATGTACAGGGTGGGCCATTTAAAGTGGTAGGATTTGTTTTTGCAATAGCAAAGTAAAGAAGTGGAATTTAAATTTTTTTTTTTTTGAAATTCATTTATTTTGGTCCAAGCAGATTTGTTCTAACTACTTTTTGATTATGATATCTCGTAAATGACCGCCTCTGGCCTTGACCGCAAAATGTGTCCTTTTTTCGGCATTTTCCATCACTTTGCCCAATGTTTCGGTCGATATGGCAGCAATTTCTTGTCGGATATTGTCTTTCAGCGCAGCCAGGGTCCTTGGTTTACCAGTGTATACCTTGGATTTTAAATATCCCTATAAAAAAGTCAGGAGGCGTCAAATCAGGTGATCTCGGTGGCCAGTCATAATCACCGTTTTTCGATATTAATCTTCCGGGGAACATTTCGCGCAATAATTTGGTCGTGGCAGCCGCTGTATGGCATGTAGCGCCGTCCTGTTGGAACCAGTAATTGTCCAATTCATTTTCACGAACAAATGGCAATAAAAAATCGGTTATCATTGTCCGAACGATGGCGACCTGATGTCGATGGAATCTCTGCAACACTGGCTCGAACGGCATCAATATTCTCATCGAAACGTCTTGGTCGTTGTCTGGACAGATGACTGGCATTACCAACACTACCAGACGATATAAATTTGGCATATAATCGACGTATAGTGTTGTCTCCAGGCGATGTTTTAACTTTATTTTTATTTTTCCACGCACGTTTAGTTAACACAATTGAGAAGTTATTTTGAATGTACAGCTGAACAATTTCAGCGCATTGTTTAGGTGTGTATTGTTCCATGGTTAAAATTGTACTGAAATGACGCTTCCAACACGGTATGACATTTGTTAATCTGACATCTCTGTCAAAAGTTATGGGGTTGCCAGATGCTTCCACTTTAAATGGCCCACCCTGTAGTTCTCATGTAAAATGATAGTGAAACCAAGGGATTACTCTAAAGAATCAATTGTAATATTAATTTGATAGTTATATCATCAGTGCATTAAACATTTCAAGATATTAGATCAAAGTATCCGAAAAATGATGTTGTCCGAAATATGATTCAGAACGGTACTCATTTCCATTTCATTTCCATTTCCAAGTATGTTGTCCGAAAAATCAAATTTACCCCCCTTTTGTCCATGTGTGACTTTTTTCAAATATTCATAACTTTTGAACCACTGAACCAATTTAGATGATCAGACCAGCTTCCAAGAAAAAATATAAAAATATATAGCGCCCTCTAGTTCAAAGCCATGAAAACAATAAAAACGTGTACAATCAATAATTACGAAAATAAAACCCATTTTTTCAGCAAGTTTAATTTTTTTTTTTTTTTTTCATAAAATGTTAATAAAATTTGATATGCCGATCATCAGTGATTCAAAAGTTATGAATTTTTGAACAAAGTCATTTTCGGGAAAAAATGGAAAAAAATGATTTTTCGGACCACCATTAAAAGGAAATGGGCAACCTAATGAAAAAATAAAAAATACGGGTCTAATGTTTTGCGATAAAGAATATAATTACCGCTTTTGACGAAAATCTGAGAACCACTATATCGCGACAAATAAATTTGATTGCGTTTTGTTCTGTGTTTCGAATTCCCGACCAGACCCGACCAGAAGAATAATCACTATGAACCATATTATTAAAATAACCAAAAGAAGTACCGTATAAATAATATCGATAGCGTGTAGAGAGTTAAAGATTATTAAATTTTCATTTTAAAAATCAAGTGTTCGGAATTTGAGACAAAATGGTACTGTTTCAAATCGATTTAATTGTAATGAATCTAAACACTAACGTTGTAGTCAGTATTCTTCCAAATCTCCGTATTATAGCTTACGAAATCGTACTCTTTAGCTGGCCCAGAAGAGAGGATGAAATTGCAGGACATCGAGTGTACTCAATTGTGAGCTGTAAAACCAGAAGGCAAAAAAACAAACGGAGACTGCAAAAACATTCACTTCGAGAAAATGGCTGCATTGTGTGAGTGGGACAAGTAAGAGAGGGGATAATGGGTGACTAAAATGTTTTGTGTTCGTCGGCGCAATTCGGGCTCTTGTATTAATCTACCCCGAGTGTGTTAGTTGGATGCAGTTTGTGGATGAGTGGATGAGCAGCTTCATTTTTCGATAGTTTTTCTAAGGAAAAGTTAGCACTCTTGTGCGGTTTTCTGGTGATGAGTGTTTCTGCTATTGCTCAACTTGATTTTGTATTACACCCTGCTCGCATCCGACGTTTCAGACGGCCTTCATCTAATTCACCCTCCGTACATAACGTACTATAAGTTGCCAAACTGAAATCTTTTCCCACGGAATAAGGTCAGCTCATAACAATTATTTTTTATTGTTAGAGCATAAAAATGCACTGCGCTCAAACGAACTGTGTACAGTTCATTATTTTCTAATTACGAAACAAAGCTGAAGTTGGATAGAACAAAACTACAGTTCATGGTAAATTCAAATAATCTTTGGACAACTGGTGTTGCCCAATGACCCAAGTGATTACATACAGTTTGTGATATTGCACTTCAATGGAAAACGGAACTACCGAGCGAAGAAATTGCTTTCGCCTTAAGGGTGCGCTATCCTGAATTTTCTAAAATTGCAGGTTTAGTAAAAAACTTATGAAACTTTTCGAAATAATTATAGCTTGTTCTCTTAAGTAGTAAATTGTTTTCAGTTTAAACTGAACAAATATTATTTGCTTGTTACTCCATGTCAAGATATTTTTCATTTCATAAAATCACGCTTTACTTTACGAATTTTAGCAGTGCTCATTCTTCAAAAGAAGGCTCGCACCATATACTGGATATCAACACTTATCCCTTCCAATGGCGAACCACCGAAAAGCCTTTGATTGAACCTCAGACTTCGAATTGAAACATTGACTCCATCGAGCCGAACGTTTAGCTAATCCCTGGAAAACCTCCCTTCATGCCATCGCCTGTTTGTACAAAATCACCACTAATCTTCATGGTCATCATCATTCTCATTCTGACCCCAAACGAAACCGCTGTGTGATGAAATCAGAAAACAGAAAGCAGTTGAGAATAATCCAACGAGCAGCATCATTTATATCTTCATCTTTTATACTTTGAATTGGTAACGATTCTATTACCACATTTTTGATACCAACCACCTCCAACCAGCTCCTGATGGACGTTTTACTCCTCGTAGGCAATTGAGAGGAAAACAGAGCGTAGATTGTGGTTTTGGGATTGGGCACGATGGGATGGAAAAGTGTACATCTCAATTACGAATGAAAGAACTTAAGTGGGGATAGGAGGATGCACAGCTAGACTTGAAGAGTGTGAATAACGGTTCTGCTGGGTATAAGAATAAAGATATTTACCACGCAAACACTCCATCGGGAGGATGGTGAATGTGGGAGGAGAAAATATAGAAATTATGACGATGGTAAATAGACGTGTACTCAGTGGAAAACATTGATTGTACGGATTGAAATTTCTTTTGATAACGTACTCAGCTTATCGCTCCAAACCGCTGTGCGAATATATGTTCAAACAGTTCATGGCAGGTACGATTGACCTGGCATGAATTCGAAAATTGAATCGGGATTTTCTGCAGATTTTATATTTTGATTGATGCGAATTAAACTTTAATTAAAAAATAATTCAATCCAGTACGAGTTTAAATGCTTTGCGGAGCACAAGCGTGAAAAGCAAGTGTACGCGAATACATGAATATGTCTACGGTGTGTGAATCAGTTAAAATAAACTGGTATTATCCCAACGTCATTTAAGTGCCGGCTGGGCGTATGAATACCATTCGTTTATGCTATTGTTTGCATGTAGTGGGTGGTTGGTTTGGTTTGCAAAACCAACAGTCTTGACTACTTATGCATCGAGTGTTGTGTGTTGCTACGTGAGCATGACGATAGATGAGAATGCAACTATGATCAGAGTGGATTGGAATCATTTGCATTCTACGTATTCATTGATTGTTGACCACAACCAACTGTCAATACTTTCGGACTTGAATGTATAATTTTCAGCAATAATTCTATATTCGGATCGCTCGAACAGCCGAAATTTTCGCTAAAGGTTTTGGTACCAATGATGAACAATCTTCAAAAACAGTGCGAACACATAAGTTCAAGACTACACAATTAGCAACTATACTCCGAAACTAATAGTGAAAAACAATTCATTCTAATATTTGAAGAATTACGAATTTTTAGCACCAATCGATTTGAATACTCCCTCATTTATGGGAAAAGACAAGAGCCACAGGATGCCAAATCAGGTGAATACGTCAGATTATTTAGAACGCGATGAGAATATTTTGCTTTTTTTTCACTGGTGCAATTTCTGCACAATTTCACATGTTTTATTCGTTAGTTATAGAACCTTCCTACTCTTCTTCTTCTTCTTAAATGACACTAACGTTCCTAGAGAAACTTTCGCCGTCTCAATGAAGGCGTTACTGGTGTCATTTTTATCGGTAGTACTTGGTTGAGATTCTCTATACCAAATAACACGCCCTGAATATATCCTGAATGGCAAGCTCTAGAATACGCGTGCTCACAGTACAAATCGGATGAAATTTCTTCAATGAAAAATCCCACGACCAGAACGGGAATCGAACTCGAACCCCCTGCATGATAATGTGTAACGCTAACCACTCAGCCATGGAAGCACATAATGTGGAGAAATTAGCGCACTTTTCTGGAACCCGAACGATGAGATATAGAAGAATGAGTGTCTTCAGAAATGCATTAAATATGCCATTTCTGAAGAAGCATAAAAGTTTGGCTTTGCTTTAAGTTGATCAAAACCTTTTCACAGACGAATCCTTCTGACGGTGATTTGGTTGGCATTGATATTTTTTTTAATATTTAATATTTAAGATCGCTGCAAATGGTCGATTTAGTCAATTTAAACGACTTCGCGTTTTTTTAACCAGAAATGGGTGTTCAAAATTAATATTCAGTTCGCCGCTTCCATCAAGTGTTTGAGACAAAATGAATAATGTTGAACTTTTCAGCACCGAGATATGAAACATTTCAATACAAACTTCTGTCAAAGCATTCCATATCCGACCACCAGGAGCGCTGCTGTAAAATAAACAGTGTATACAGATATTCAATGACTCGAGTTTTATGTGTGAGGAATGTAGCAGTTCTGACCGATAGACCGACAGTTAGATTACTGAGTTTACTGAAATACCATTTTCAACTGGAATCGGTGGAGGTCCCATCAATTCGTCTGGAATCGAAAGAAAACTGTCGAACATGTAAACTCTTGAGAAGAACCGCCAAACGCATCGGCGCTAGGTTTGAAACAGGATTAATATGGAGAGAGGGCGACATATTTCACCCTGAAAGCTGTTCGATGGTAGTAAAACGACTCAAGAGTTCCAAGTTACGAATGAAGGGAAATCCCGGAGTGCGTGTTGAACTGCAAGGTCTAGCTGACGAGTACGTAGAAAAGAGCTATGTTCATCATATGAAATGCTGGGCTGGGCATATGAAATGCTGAGCTGGGCCTTCGTAAAACCCCAATAGGAAAAATTCAGTATTTACCATTAAATTCCGTCATAAATCCGAAGAAACCTGACATGGTTCGTATAAGACACCACTGCGAAGGCGGCGTATCACTGAACGATAAACTCCTAAAAAGTACAGATATGTTGACCACATTATCTGGGGTTATTAACAGTTTCCGTAAAGGATAAACTTCGGCATTTGTGATAACTTTCGTGTTTCACCAAATAAAGGTTCGCGCAGCAGATCGACATCCTGAATCCGGCAATAGATGTGCTTATATTTTCTCATTAGTTCACATATTAGTTTTTACAAAAAAAAAAAAAAAAAAATATATATATATATATAGGAGGTTGTGTCCGGTCGTGTCGTGTTGGATGAGGTATAACTACGCTGTTATTTTGTTCAAGTCGCTTGTTAATAACTTCGGATATTATTTTAAGCACACACAAACTTATATCCGCTTTGCGCTCTTCTCAACAGAAGCCCTTTCTATTAATATTTCCAGTCTGGATAGCTTAGCCGTCATCCTTGATGAAGAGAGTTTCGCAACTGACATGTGAAACCAAATCACACACAAAATTCCTGAACATTGAGATCTTGGTGACCCGAAGATAATCAGCTTGATTATCCTCCACACAAATGTGCAGCTCGGAACCATAATGCAATGGCTTCAGTTTGATGCAGTGATTGCAATGCCAGACACATCAGCGCGTAAGTAATTTGGTCGCGTCCACAGCTCAATCCGGAACAAAGACAAGTGATGACGCAAAACAAGGAATAACAAGCGATGTTCATTGCTTCGTATCTAGAACCATACTGAAAGTTTTCCGACGATGACGATGCTGAATTAAAGAGGCTTTAAACTTTTCAGTTCATTCGCCTCTAGCCAAGTTTGCCTCAGCGAGATCCAACATTTATGCTGCAGACAAATATTCCCCTTCGTTTTTGTTGTTAACGGTGACTTTAAAT